>NW_007259798.1:74249-243569 GCF_000164805.1 Carlito syrichta
GACTGAGATAATAATAGATACTAACTTATAGGATTGTTGTGAAGATTTAAATACTATATCTGTATTTGTAAACTCATAAAAAGGAATGCACACATAATCAGAGCTTATAAGTATTCCTATTACTATAACTACATGATAAGAAGTTCACATAAGATAGCAACCCAAAGACACAACAACCAGAACTCAGTATTGTATGAGGCCAAGCCACCACCAGTCATAAACAAAAGCAAACACCACAAAAGAAAAACAAAAGCAAACACCTTTTTCTTACGATTTCCACTTTCACGCTGTACAGCCTTCATCAAATGCACCAACCGATCTACAAACGTCTGCTGTGCAGCCAGCAAAGAACGCATGACTCGGACAGACTTGTCACCCTGCAGGGAACCAAAACAAAGAAAAATTAGTTCTATATACCATAACGATCAGGGTTTCTTAAAGAGCATGTGTGAGCTTTAGTTATACTTCTAAAGCTGTAAACTTCAATACAAAACAAAACTTTCTACAATAGAGCATTTTTTTTCACATACAACCACGTGACAAGATAGGATTCATTCACTGCCAAAATGCATTTACTCCTTATCTGATTCAATAAATACCTGAAAGCTTATGATGCCTTAAGAAATGTGATGGATATATATATGGCCAAAACAAAGATGTTGTTTTCAAGGAACTAAAAATCTACTTAAAAAGAAGAAACTGGGGGGGAGGGGGATGGGATTAACAGTAGCAAATATCTGTCGGGGGATGGGAAAACACTTCTTATCTACAGGGTGCCTGAATGAAACGTCATTGTACACCTACCCTTAACTGTACCCCACAAAACCATAATAAAAACTACTGATTAATGAAAAAAAAAAAAAAAAGAAGAAACTGTGCAAATTGCACCACAATATGTACTTGCTTAGTAAAATATAGGTCATAAAAAATAAATGCCTTACATTTTATGTAGTGATTTCCAGTTTTAAAAAGTTATAAAAATACTCTTTCTCATCTAATCTTTTCAATTACCGTGGTAAGTGCAGCTGGGCAAGTGTTTTCATCCCCATTTCATAAATGAAGAAATTTAAGCTTAGAGGAACTAAAATGTCTTCATAGTTGACAAAGGTTGTAAGTGACAGATGTGAGATTAGACGAGAGGATCAAGGGCTTAATCTGCCACTCAGTTTGATGCTAGAAGTTCTGCACTCTGAGAACTATATAAATGTTTAGTTTCAAAGTGATTAATAAGATTTAGATTTTTAAGAACATAAAACAGCAGATAAAAGATGCTATAAAGTAAAATGTTTCTGTAGCAAAGTCACAGAATTAGTTTTTTTACTGCCCTTGCACCCTCTGCTGGCTGAACTGTGACATAGCTTTAAAATAACACCAGAGGAAAAATCTCTAAAAACTGTTGAAAAACCAAAAATGTAATAATGCAGAAAGTATCTGCAAAATGACCACTGCCAGATTTATGAGAAAGTGCACAAACTTAATAAGAAAATGCTAAATAAAAAAAAGGAAAAGCTTAATTTTTTAAAAAATTCTGTGGTTAGGTTTATTTCATTAAATCAGGGATGAACAAATTTTCTGTGAAGGACCAAAGAGGAAATATTTTAGGCCTTTTTGGCCATACAGTTTGCATTCCAATTAACAAATTGCTACTGTAGTGCAAAAGTAGTCATGGACAACAGAAAAATGAATATGATTAATTTCCAATTATTTATTTATGAACAATAAAATTCAAATTTCACATAATTTTCACGTCACAAAATATTCTTTTGATTTGTTTTCAGACCATTAAATAGAAAATCCACCAGGCGCAGTGACTCAGCCTGTAATCCCAGCACTTTGGGAGGCTGAGGCAAGTGGATTGCCTGAGTCCGAGAGTTCAAGACTGCATCTCTGCAGTAAATCAAAAATTAGCCGGGCATGGTAGCACACACCTGTAGTTCTGGCTACTTGAAGGGTTGAGGAGGAAGGATTGCCGAGTCCAGTAGGGCGAGGCTGCGGTGGCCAGGAGCATGCCACTGCACTCCAGTCTGGGCAACAGAGTGAGATGCCAACTCAAAAAAAATAAATAAACAAACAAACAAACAAATGGAAAAACCATTCCAGCTATGGACCATACCAAAACAGGCATCAGGCCAAATTTGACCTATGCCCTGCAGTTTGTCTGCCCCCACATTTAATAGTTACCTTCAGCAATGCTTGGCTGAATCTTCTCATGACATTCAAGTACATCTCATGGGTCTTTGGATCTCTCTGCTGAGTGTCTTGATCTTCACATTCTACGATCACATACCTTAATATGTGAAATAAAACTGAGGTTCATTTTATAAATATTTATACCTTTTCACTAAAAAAATTGATTTTATATATGCAAAAATAATTAAATTGGAGTAATAAACCACATTTTATCATTTCTTAAAAGTGAAAAATTAAGGCACACCATGTATGACCATCAATAAAAGGTAAACTAACAGCAGTAATGTGGCAATTTGTGCAATATTCTGAATTTTCTAAAAATTTTGCCATAAAAATAGCATTTTCACGTTTTCTCTTTATGAATGTATGAGAGATACAGAGTATTAACCTCCTCAAAAATCATCTAAACTCACAAATTTAATTCAAAAATGACAATTATTATTTTCATACTTTGTAATACTTTGTGATACTTTGTGATACTTTGTGATACTTTGTAATACTTTGTAATACTTTGGTATTACAATTTAATACCTTGGTATTACAATACTTTGGTATTACATAAGGTGCTCTTATTCTGAAAAACACCCTGAAGCTACTTTTCTTACTGACATACTTTTGAAAGATAAACAAAACATTAATAGGGTTTTCTTTCCCATCCAATTTCCTCATTTCTCAAAAATTCATGTATAATCTTCAATTTTTCTATTACACAATAATGGTTTTAGAAAGTTAAAGAAATTTTAAATCTTAAACCTAATCTGCTTATACAATTACAAAAATCATATAAGCAAAGCTCTGAATAAAACTTTAGAGGCCATCTAATACAGTTTCACAATGTTCTGATGGAATAAACCATAATAACAAATAATATTTTATATAACAACCTAATGCACACAGCCATGTGTGCATACACATGCATAAAACTGAAAAGGAAATTTCATAAAGCAATACCTTACAAACAACGTTAACAGTTGCCGCTCTGCTCTATTTTATTTTTCTTTAAATAGCAAATGCTAGACTGTGACGCTTTATTTTCAATGGATCATGGCGTGTGACTTGAAAAACACGAGTCTAAATCTACTTGTTTGCTTTATGGATAGTGAAACTTAGAGAAGCTGTGTCCTGCCCATGGTAGCATAATTAGTTGATTGTAGAGCTGGGACTGGAATCCAGGTTGGACTCCCGTGCCAGAATTATTTCTATTCTACTAAGTTTACTTAGTTTACTGGTTTTTATTTATTTATTTATTTATTCTAATTCACGGAGCTCTATTCTTTATATAAAAATGGAAGCTTAGAGAACGTCTCTAGAAATTGTTCCACACATCAAACTTTTAAACCTTCTTAACTGATAGTCTTTCCAAAATCTCAAGCCACAGATGCTTATTATTATTATTATACTGTTTCTGGGAAAGTGCATACTGTATTCAGCCATCTAGAGGGTAAACTTCATGAGAGCAGAGAGATTATCATCTTGTTCTCCACTATACCTTCAGCACTTTCCTGTCTGGCTCATAATAGTTGCTCTTTATATTACCGTTGAATGAATGAATGACTACTCTCGTGGATTTAGCTATTATCTCAATATATATTCCTTTTATTCATAAGGAATAAAGGTCCATATTTGGACATAAATTCCAAATTTGCATTTCATTAGGTGGCCTGCATTTATATTCATCAACCCTAATTTCAAACACCAAATCTCTTTTGCAAGGTACTGTGTCATTTTTAACTGAACATGTGTTGAACATGTGTAAAACTGAACCAATTACACTAAATGAGATATTTTTCTACTTCTACTGAAAGTATCAATATTCCAATCATTTGGGGCTGGAAATTCTCACACAGCAGGGTTCACAAACTCAAGTTTTCTCACAAGTCAGGCTATAAACAAATGTTTAATTGTTTGAATATAAGAAAAGAGGGAGAGTTGGGGCTGCAGTCAAACCAAAGAACACAAGTCCTACTTAAAACTTTTATTGGTACCTTGTGTTTCATTTGTGGTCCAAGGTACCAATAACTTAGCTCACAGTCCCCTGCCTCAGATACCTACACTTAATTAATCAACAGTTCTTGTTGGTTTTTCCTATTAAATGTCTCTTCTAATGGTTCTGTACTATCTAGCAGTACCTGGAATCAAATCACAGATACCACTTACAAGGCCTCTAACTCTAAAATGAAACCACATCTGCTCAACTCAATATCCCTCACTTTTTTACCTTTAAAATACCTTTATCATGTCCCATCCTAGTTACAAAAACATCAATGACTCTCTCTTTTCTGCTACTCTAAAAGAGTCCGTACAGTCCCAAGTTTCAGTTTCAAGC
Source organism: Carlito syrichta (assembly GCF_000164805.1). Classification (NCBI taxonomy): domain Eukaryota; kingdom Metazoa; phylum Chordata; class Mammalia; order Primates; family Tarsiidae; genus Carlito; species Carlito syrichta. Next base: position 78,766 of record NW_007259798.1, read on the forward strand.
TTCCACCACCCCTAGTTTACGCACCCACCCTCCAGTCAGGTCAGTCCCCTAACACCTTTCCCCACGCACCCATATTGGCGCTTCCATTCATCTCGCAGTACTGTCCAGAAATACCTTCCCTCTCTCTTCATCTTTCCATCTTCTACGCATCCTTCAAGCATAGTGGGCATTTTCTCTCTTCCAGGAAGTCTTCACAGACCCTAATAACTTGTTACTTGTCTGACTTCCTAGATTAGGCACAGTCTCTCACACAACTTGTGTTGATAATGTTTGCTGCATATCATTGTGTCACAAGTTTAACTCTTACTCAGTGCCCTTCAAAGATTATAAAGAAATGAATGCCAGGTGTCATGCCTTAAAAACTTTTACTATTCTGACATACCCAAGAAAATCTTATACAAAGAAATGTGTTTTAAAAGTTGATAAAAATAAGAACTTTCTCCTTCCTACATCACAGTGTGATACTTTACCACGATAACTCTGTTTCAGCAGTCCCCAGAGTTATATAACCCAGAATTTTCTGAAAGTAGAATGAAAAAATAAATCATGATACCATACCTACCATAGCAAATTCACAACAAGAGTTCTAAACCAAAAATTCAAGAAGGCAATCCTCAATCTTGAAACAAGAGTAACTTTTAGAATTTCCAGAGTGATTACTAGACTCGTATGACTCTTTTAAATTAAAATTAAATTCAAAAATTTGATTTCTCAGTCATATTACCAACATTCCCCGTTCCAAAGAGCACTGAAAATCATTCCTTTCACTGTAGAAAGTTCATAGATACCTAAGCTAAGAACAACTAAAGAAATAAGCTCCTATTTTCTACTCACAGTATTCCAAAATATTTGGTCATTTCAGTACAACATCAAACACTGTGAAACAGACATTGGTTCTAAATTCTGAAACTGTTAATATGGTCTTATGCAAACCCGACCCATACCCTTCTACCCTTTAGTTAAAGTTCTTGTCTCTGTCATCTTACTATATTTGTGTCTTTTCCCGTGTGTTTGAGCAGTATACTCATTTCCAAATGAACACACAGATGGCCACACTACACAGGCCACTCTGTGTCCAGCAGGTCTTTCTGACCACCAAGCAAGCACTGCAGTTGCAGTCATTTCCTGTTATGAAGGTATATTTTGATGCTCATGATAAGGGTCAAGTAGTAAACACCTCTCAAAAATCATTCAAGTTCTGTTGCAAAGAAAAAGCCAATCTAAAATAAAAATGACAGCGACAACTCCAAATATCAAAAACAAGGTTAGACATCAAGAATAGAAGACCTAGATTTGAATCATTCCTGAGTTTTTCTGTTCACACCAATAAACTAGATTGTACAAAGCCCCCCAAGGTATTCTGCTGAAAGCTGTCATACTAAAGTGGAAATGCAGACAAAATTGTTCGGGTACCCATTGTAAGATGACATCAGTGGGCTACCTGTTTCCTGGCAATTTTGTTTTGTGGAGTAAATAACCTTTATTACCTTGAAAGGTCTTAAAAGTTATAGAAAACATGTCAAAGCGTCCAAAGTTTACTTTCAATTTCAACACACTGGAATGGCTATAAAAATAAAAAACTGGAACGATTTATAGATTCTGATGCACAACATTTTACAGATTGGTGACTATAACTCCCCTCTGTGGCTTAAAAGGTTGACACTATTCATTTTAAAAGGATTGCCTGCACAACCACAAGTCCCTAAGGATTTAGCTACAACAGGAATCCTGTCTAAATCACTGGAAAGGGAACAAATGAAAAAAGGAAATTTAAATGCTCAAAAGGAAATAGCACAATCAATTAAAATTTATATTTAATACATTATAACAGAGTAAGCTTAGAGTCAGAGGCATTTAAATTTTACATCTGACTATTATTGTACTATTCTATTCATGTTCAAAGGAAGGGAATGATCATTTTAAACCAACTATTTGAAACTATTTCCCATACAGTTGTCCTACATTTACAAAAGCAGTGCCTACCAAAGGCAAGAGTCCACATCGGTAGCTTTTCTCCCCATGAGTATTTCTGAAGATGTAATATGCAGACTGTAAATACGGGAAAGACAATTACTCCTTACGGAATGAACAGGCAGAGCACATGCGATTGCTTCAGTGAAATCAGAGATACAGTGGGAAAACACAAATCAAATCTAAGTTTGATGGAATGCTTCTAAGACTGGGAGCAGGGGCTGTACTTTGTTTATTAGCCATGGAGAAAACAAAGCACTCTTTCGGAACAGAAACAGTTGCCATGTAGGAAATTGTTCCTCTATTAAGTTTCCTACTGTTTGGCTGCTCTCAGAATGATTTGAAAATTCTTCCTAGTTGAAATAGGATCAAAGGTTCTATCAAAGCTAATTTCAAATTTCATAATGAAATCTGGTCTATGATCAAATCAAAAGAATACATAATTTCAAAGAACATAATCAGTATGTATACACACAGTCCTTAAAATACTGTCTACTCCAGACTACTCATTCTGAGTCAAAGAAAAGTTTCCATGAATATTGCAAGGAAAAAAAATACCTATAAAAAAGTTTTTTTTTAAAATATATAAAATTTTAATTTAAAAATACCTAAGAAGCTAAGAAGCATTCACAAACTCAGCAACATATCCCACATTTATTCTCTTTACTTTCTTTTAAATATTTAGATTTGCATGAGGAATATTTTTCCACAGTACCAATTAATTAGACATATACTTAGGATCAGACTGGAATAGAGAACTTTAGAGGCAAGAGGTTACTTTATAAAGGAAACAGTAGCAATTTGGTAATATAAGAATTTCTAAGTAAATTTTTCAATGAAAAAATAGTAATTCGCAATTAGCTAAAACATTGTGTGAGCATATTTTCAAGGATATGCTGAATTTTAATGTGAGGAAAGTACAGGTTTATAAAAATTATATTAAATTGCTAAAGTAAAAGCAGAGAACTATTTTTCTTCCCACTATTGACGCCCACAGGAAAAAAAGGTTCCAAAAGGAGGAAAAAATGACTGTTTTAGTTAAGATTGTTGACAGCAGTTTTCTTTGTTGTAAAGAAAACCATAAAGGCTAAACTAAACAAAGATTTATTTATGTAAATAACAAAATCTGTGTTTGTTAGAAAAGTGCTTTGATTTAGTTACCTACTCCTTGCCTATGGGACAGTTTCCAGAGAAACATGACCTTTCCAGAGTGGGAAAACGAAGCTAAGGCTTAATTTGCCCCCACAAGGGCAGTTTCCCCAAATCTAGTTTAAAATAACAGCATTTTGTTTAATTTCCTCAAGAAAAGCAAACTGTCTCATGATTATTCAAAAATACAGGTTGAGCACCTCTTATCCAAAATGCCTGGAATAAGAAGTGTTTTGGATTCCAAATTTTTTCAAATTTTTGAATATTTGCATTATATATAACATCCTAAATACGAAAATCCAAAATCTGAAATGCTCCAACAAGCATTTCTTTTGAGCTTCATGTCAGTGCTCAAAAAGTCTGGGATATTACAGCATTTCAGATTTCAAATTTTTGGATTTGGGATGCTCAGCCTGTAATGAGCTTTCAGAATGGACATCTATTAATCTGTAATTTGCTAAAGTTTAAGGTTATAAATTGAGAAGTAGGATTGGAGATCATTTACACAGTGAAAAAAATGTCATGTCAAGAAGTTTAACATATGGACTAAGTGTTCTTTCAAATGTAAAGAAGGCATCAGGTAGGTCTCACTCAGCTGGCTCTGCCTTTTGTCCACTCTGTAAAATTAGATAAAACTTTCTTATCTAGTGTTTAATCCTAGTGCTTTCTTTTTCTGAACCAGAATATGTCTGATTGCGGCTTAGGCTACTTGTGTTTCACCCATTAGAGTTCTGTGACAGATAAAAGGAGTAATGTTTCATATGAATTGAGTCTCAGGGAGTCAGTTATTCATTCTGTATCTCAGTTTTCCCTTCCTTCAATTGACTCGAGATATTGTTTTCATGTAAAAGAGAGACATTTATACTTGCTCCATATTACTCTACAACAACAAATGAGACACAGTTCCTGAAAGTACTCTGGAAATGGCAAAATCATAGATAAATAATTTGATACTAGGTCAAGTTCTACTAAGTTCAGTCACAGTAAACTTCTCTGCCTCAGTTTTCTCATGTTTAAAGTGAGATGGGGGGAGGTAGATGATGGGAGGTTGCTTAGTGGGGACAATGTGCATTGCTCCAGTGATGGATGCACTAAAGTTCCTAACTTTACTACAATGCAATATATCAGTGTAGCAAAACTGCACTTGCACCTCATGATTATATACAAATACAAAATAAAAAATGAGATAAGGTAACTGAATTCTTCTATTTTTAAATGATTCCAATGTTTTAGAGAATAATATGAAAATATATTCTCTCCTAAAGGACTATGAAGCATCATACTATTTTTTTCTTTTTTCTTCTTTTTTAAAGCTAGTGTCTCACACTGTCACCCAGGTTGGAGTACAGTGGCACAATCATGGTTCACCTCAGCCTTGACCTCCTGGGCTCAGCCTCTGAGTAGTGGCATGCACCACTACATCTGGCTATGTTTCTTATTTTTTGTAGAGACAAGTTCTATGTTACCCAAGCTCGTCTCACACTCCTGGGTTCAAGCCATCCTCCTACCTTGGGCTTCCAAAGTGCTGCAATTACAGGTATGCACCAGCACACCCAGTGTAACACTATTTGAAGTGCTATAAAAGGTAAACAGTGCCACGACAGGAATTTTAGGGGATAAAAGAGCAAATAGGTAAGCAAAGGGAAAATATCCATTACCTTACCCAGTTACAACCTAGCTCCTGGAAAGTGAGTGAAAGAGAAGAGAAGCAGTGGTGTTATTAACAGCACTTCCCTGAGACCAGCTGTGGGGGAATACAGCTTGATAGGAATACTGTATCCAAGTTTCTGGTGCTTGTTCCTATCTTCCTTTAAATTGCCATTGTGTTTACAACATAAGCCAAAGCAATCCTTAAGAGTAATAAGAAAATAAATAGAAAAGTATTTTCACATACCAGTATAAATAATTAGCCAGCGTTGAGTTTTTGCAGGCTCTTGATATCAAGAAGGTACAGAGATCTTGCTGAAAGAAGTAAAAGAAACATATATATATATTACCATCTGCTCTTAAAAGGGGAAATATGTGTCTCAGTTCTCATCTGCATCTTATGTCACAGATCAGATTTTCATCCATCCATCTATCCCTCCATTCATTCATCCAAAAATGTTCTAAATGAGATATAATATGCAAGAGGTTAGGACACAGAGCTCATAACATCACAAAGTTCCTTGTTCAACTAGAGCTTAGTATTTGGTAGAGGAGAAAGACATCAAATAAATGGTTACAGAAAAAATTTAGGTTGGGAGATTAGGAAAGGCAACAATGAAGATGTGACATTCAGGCAACACCAAAATGACAATATGTACAAAGGTTCTGAACTTGGCTTTACTGAGGAATTTTAAACAATGTAGCTATAATACAGTGAACAATATAGTAAAAGAAGCTGAAAATATGGACAAAGGCCAAAGTATGTGAGACCTTTAAGGTCACACAATTATTAAATATGAATTTTATTTAAAAGCAATGGATACCCAACAAAAGATCTTAAGAGGAAGGTGAGATGATCTATGTGCATTTTATAAAAATGTCTGTTTGCTCTGTGACATACAGACCTGAGGTCAGTTAAGATGCTATCACAGCAGTCTAGAAGAGTGAATGGTTAAGAGTAGTGATGGAGTAAAAAAGCTAAACTTAACAATATTGGACTTGCTGATAGAGAGAAATTAGGATGGAAAGAAAGGAATAGATAGCATAGTAACCCCCAAATTTTTGAATTTAGCAAATCAGTTGGTTTTTTATGTCAAAGATGGAAATTTCAGATGAGAAGCTGGCTATGGAGTGAGAGGAGAAAGTTGTATTTTGAAATACTAAGTTCAAAATGCCTGTCAGACACACAGTGGAGATAGAGTAGGTATTTTGAATATGTGCATCTAAAACTCAGATGAGAAATATGAGCTAAAAATAGAAACTGAAGTTTATTAGTACAACCTAGGATAAGAGCATACATTGAGACTAGAAGAGAACCCTGAGGAACATTACAATGTCAAGCAGAGGAGAAAGTACAGGCAGAGGATAGGGAGAAGAAACAGCAAGAGAGAACACAGGAGATACATGCCATAATTCAAACAACAGCAAGTGTCCGGTTTTCAAGGTGATTTACTTTGCTGAATACTCTAAAAGAAATAAAAAAAAGTGCAACAAAAAACATTTTGCTAGGTCATTTAATAACCTAACAAAATAAGTTTTAAACCAAAGTCAGAATGATGTGGTCTAAAGACTGGAAGGGAAAGAAGAAAAGAGTAGATATAAACCTTTGAGAATGGTAGTAAGAAAACAAGGTGTTGTTCAGGGAACGTGGTATCAAGGGAGAGCTCTGTTTGTTTTGTCTTTCTAAATTTTTAATGTGGAAAATACTAATACATACTTGAATACATCTACAAGAAAATAAAAAAGCACATCTTTGAAGGGAGTTGTTAAATAGAGGGAAAAAATAGAGGGATTCATGTCTATAAATCTAGTGACAGGAAACCATTCTTACCTAGTGATTTTTATGACTTCTATTAAGTATGAGGCAGAACTGTAATTTGGACACTAGGAGGCAGGGTGACGGGGTGGAAATGGCATTTTAAAAAACCACTGCATAGGAGGAAGATCAACTCACCCAGAGAAATGTTAAGATGGAGGAGAGCAATGAATGCTCATCTGAGGCTTGTGATCATGAATTCATAGTGACTCCAACGAACTACATTATGTGTTTTTCTTCAGCAATATTCAGGCATAGACAAACTAGGTGATTAATTAGGCTAATTAAGAGTTGAGCCAGGTTCGGTGGCTCAGCCTGTAATCCTGCGCATTGGGAGGCTGAGGTGAGTGGATTGCTTGAGCCCACGGGTTCAAGATCCGCCTGGGCAACTTGGTGAGACCTCATCTCTACAATAAATCAAAAAAAATTAGTCAGGTGTGGTAGCACGTGCCTGTAGTTCCAGCTACTTGGAAGGCTGAGGCAGAAGGATCACCGGAGCCCAGCAGGTGGAGGCTGCTGTGGCCGGAAGCAGCCACTGCACTCTAGTCTGGGCAACAGAGTGAGACTCCAACTCAAAATAAATAAATAAATAAAATAAAATAACAAATTCTTCGCCAGGCTCGGTGGCTCAGCCTATAATCCCGTGCTTTGGGAGGCTAAGGTGAGTGGATTGCCTGAGCCCACGGGTTCGAGACCCACCTGGGCAACTTAGCAAGACCTCATCTCTACAATAAATAAAAAAACATTAGCCGGGCGTGGTAGCGCGCACCTGTAGTTCCAGCTACTTGGGAGGCTGAGGCAGAAGTATCACTGGAGCCCAGCAGGTAGAGGCTGTGGTGGCCGGGAGTGGCCACTGCACTGCAGTCTGGGCGACAGAGTGAGACACCAACTCAAAAAAAAAAAAGAGTTGAGATTTGTGTCAGGGGAGCGGCAGATACCAATAAAAGTGTTACTAAAATGATAGCTATGGGATAAAAGCTCTATTCAGAAGAAAATAAATATGGAAGGAGGCTGTGAAAAAAGAAAAGGATAGAGATCAATTAATTTAAAATTTCTATACAGTCGGATGCTGTGGCTCATGTCTGTAATCCCAGCCCACTGGGAGGCCAAGAAAATAGCATAGCTTGAGCCCAGAAGTTTGAGACCATAACAGGCAATAAAGTGAGACTGTATCTCTAAAAATTAAAAAATTAGGAGAGCTGAAAGAAAGCTGAAGTTACAGGAACAGCCTCAAAGCCAGTTTTGTTTATTGCTTTCTTTATTTAGCCTGGTTTTTTGTTTTAGTTTTTTTCCTCTTTTCTCTTTCTATTTTTGGTCACGTTTTTGTACTTGCTTTGTTTCTGCAATTTTATTAGGTTTTTTTTTAAGACTTTTTCTTTGTGCATGGGTATTTTTGAGGAAAAGTAGATCATTATGAGGATTTTTGTCCGTTTGTGTGTTTGTATGATTCTTTGTATTTTTTTTAAATCTGTCTTTGTTTGTGGTCTCTTTTCATTTGTTAGTTGGCACGCTTGTTTCCCCTCTTCTTCTTCTCTCTCTCCACCTTCCTCTTGACACCCTCCCTCCTTTATCCATTCTTTTCCTTTTTCTTATGTCATTTTGCTTTTAGGGAGCAAACCTATACACCAACTGCATGGATAGATTGTAAGGCAGAGGAAAGTGGTTTCTGGGGGCCCCACAAACTTATCAGTGGACACAGGGATCTGCAGATAGTTTCTGAATCACATCTACCCCTCAATTAAATCTCAGAACTGCAAAAAGTATAGCCTCCACCTACAGTCCACCTTCAGAATTGAACAAAGCCAGAGATCCCCATAAGGAAGAACAGGAGATTGAGCAACAGAAGTTAAAGCTACTCCCCCCATCCCTGAAAAACAGAATTAAAGAAGAGGTTAAAAAAAGGGGGGGGGAGTAAAATCTACACAAATTAAGAAAAACCAAAAGAAGAATATGGGTCTCACACAGACCCCTGGAAGGTCAGTAACTGAGAACACAAACTTCAAAATGCAAACAATGAAGAGTCCCCAGAATGACTGGTCTCAAACCACAAAGCCAGATATGAAGACATTAATAGAATAAATAGAATTGAGGAGAGACAAGAGGAAAGAATGAAGGAGCTGATAATGGAGATAACAGCAATAAAGAACACAGTGAAACCGGGCTCAGTGGCTCAGTCTGTAATCCCAGCGCTTTGGGAGGCTGAGTGAGTGGATTGCCTGAGCCCGCGGGTTCAAGACCCGCCTCGGCAACTTGGCAAGACCTCATCTCTACAATAAATCAAAAATTAGCCAGGCATGGTAGTGCACACCTGTAGTTCCAGCTACTTGGAAGGCTGAGGCAAGAGGATCTCCAGGGCCCAGCAGGTTGAGGCAGCGGTGGACAGGAGCAGCCACTGCACTCCAGTCTGGGTGGCAGAGTGAGACGCCAACTCAAAAAAAAAAAAATACAGTGAAAATGCTGGGCTCGGTGGCTCAGCCTGTAATCCCAGCACTTTGGGAGATGAGGCATGCATCATAAAACAAGTTATTTAATAAAGTTGTAGCATTTAGTTAATCAAATTCAGGGCTTTAAAGACAAGCATAGAATGCATATCTGGAGGGATCTCTCTTACAGGAACCTGCAAAACCTTGAGACTCACCTCCAGATTTTCGCCATCTGAAACTTCTTTTGTTTTAGATGTAGGAGGAGGAGAAGACACTGGAGGAAGAGAGCTGGTTATAATTTGGGAGCTGAAAAAATAAGAAATGAGATCATTGAGAAGAAGACATTTTTTAGCTCGGTTCACCTCAGTTGTGTCTGGTTAACACAACACTTTCTGCAGTATGTTCTGTGCAATGCTGGGACCACATCATGCTCTAGAAGACGACCCTCTATGGCCAAAGATTATGGGTCACAGCCTTTTGGGAGATTTATGTGCAAGTTTGCATATTAAAGGTTTTGATGAGTGTGTTTTTTTAAAGCTCATTTAACTTTTTTTTAATGTTTTCTCCCAAATATATCCAGTCCTAAGATTGTCACATATTTTTTAATCTTACAAAAAAAAAAAATAGAATTAAGGAGTAGGAGACCATGAGTTAGAAAATACTGAGAATCCCTTTATAAAATTTTGCATCGATTTTTTACTAATACAACATTCTACGTGGCATAAGGAAGGAAGAAAGTAAGCAAGCATGACTTGAGATTGAAGACCTCTGGTATATAATGGGAGAAAACATAAACACATTTTATGTGTCTCTTTTTTTGTTAAAAAGAGAAAAATATAGAGTAGTCTAAGGGGGAAAAATGCTTTTTCCTCTTTTTCAGTTATCCAAATAAAACAGAAAAGAAAGCAAAGAATTATCATTATTTTAAATAAAAATTCAGAAATACAATTCTGAGCACATGTAAGTTGAAATGGCTGGACAGGAAATTTTAAATCTAGACCTGGTTCTGTCATTAACAAACCTCACAACCTTCACAAAATCATTTTATTTATCACTGAGTCTCAGATTTTTCACCTAAAAGTTACGATTTATTTCAAATTTTAAGATTTTCTGAAAAGCAAAATGTCCAAGTAGAAAAAACATAGGCTCTAGGGTCAACTCTACCATTTGTAAAATATAGACTTTGGGTCTGATGTAACCATTTGTTAAGTCCTTCAGCTCTAAATTAGGGATATGAACATCTACCTCAGAGGGCAGTTTTACCAAGATAATGTACGTGGACCACCTAGCACAGTATTGGAAACGGAGTTGGGACTTCCTAATTGTTGTTATTGTTAATAGGTGAATTTTAAGTTAAATAAGAGGATTTTTTTTTAGCGTAACTATTAAAGAGGTGAATGCAGCTAATATAATTATAGCTTTTCATTAACTGTACTTCATTTTATTTCAACATAAATAAGTAGCAGTAGTACCATGTATGACATAATTTCCTATGAGTATTAACTCATTTAGTGATCACACAACCCTCAAAGATCAGTTACTATTGCTGTCCCCATTTTTACAATGAGAAATGGGGAACACATAGAAAATATGTAACTTACACAAGTTTGTATACCCAGTAAGTGGCAAAGTCAAGATTTTTACTCAGGAATTCTGAGTTAATAGCCTGCAAAACACAGCTTTCTACTATAGTCATTTGTTGACTGCACATGTGATATTCATTGGTAAAACTTCAAAACTAGTAATACTAAGGTTTGGTACATCTGAGGAAAACAGAAAACAATTTGAAAGGGTAGAAAACTATTAAATGTGAAAATATATCCTCCGTGGACTGCCATACCTATCTATTTCAGCAGAGTTTATTCCAGAATTTAACACACTCTCTGACACTGTACTCTGACTATCCTTTTTCGTAGGTTCCAACCCATTCTTTATATCATCAAAGTTTTCATATTTGAGAGCCTGGACCAGCTGCAACAGGTACATCAACAAATCCTGGAAAACAAACAAACAAACAAAAAGTAAGCTAATATTAGAAAGTGAATGCAGTGGAGAATCAAAATGGTTTGTCTGAAACTAAAAAATTTTTAAAAGGCAAGTCTGGTGGCTCCCACCTGTAATCCAGGCACGCCGGGAGGCTGAGACAGGAGGACTGCTTGAGCCCAGGAGTTTCAGACCAACCTGGGCAACATAGCGAGACTCTGTCTCAATTAAAAAAAAAAAAAACTAGCTGTGCATGGTGGCATGCACCTGTAGTCCCAGCTACTTGGGAGGCTGAAGAGGGAAAATCATCTGAGCCCAGGAAATAAAGGCTGCGGTGAGCAGTGATTATATCACCGAACTCCAACCTGAGTGACAGACTCTAATTGAGAAAAAAAAAAAGATCCTTTTTTACAGCAATAATCAGATAACTGCATTCTATGTTGTTTTGTTTTGTTTTGTTTTGTTTTTGAGTTGGAATCTCACTCTTGTCACCCAAGCTAGAGTGCAGTGGCACGCTCACGGCCACCGCAGCATCGACGTGCTGGGCTTAGGTGATCCTTCCGCCTCAGCCTTCCAAGTAGCTGGAACTACAGACGCACGCCTCCACACCCGGCTAGTTTTTGTGATTTATTGTAGAGACAAGTTGCCCAGGTTGGTCTCAAACCCCTGGGCTCAGGTAATACTCTCGCCTTGGCCTCCTAAAGAGCTGGGATTACAGGTTGAGACACCGCACCCAGCCACATTCTATGTTTAATACTACATAAGAAACTCGAAATTTTTAAGTTTTCAAAGAATTTGTTTCATGACTTTCTCTAATTAGAACCTTCAAAAATCTTGTAGTCTCTTTTTGTCTGAAAGCTCAGGTTTTAGAAAATTTAGGTTGTTTCTTAAATAGAAGATCCTGCAAAACAGATATTTTAACACATTAGAGAAATGCTTACCTTTCCTGTCAACCACCAAAGCAACTAAAGAAAACAAACTGCTGAGCCTAAATTCCCTATATTATACTTTAACAACCAGCGAGAGAATTAGAACTAAACAGTCGCCCACAAAATAGCTTTTACTTTCTGAGTTTTCCCTTAATGTACGAATACTCTCTTTAAGTTTAATTTTTTAGGGTGGAAATGTTTCCTGTAATACTTTATACAAGTTGTTCTTAGCTCTTTCCAAGTCTATACTCTTAAGAAATTTACTTTGGAAAGTAACTATTAATAAAAACTAAAGAAACTTGCAAAACTCAAAAAAATTTAAAACATATCTATTATCTTCTGATTCCAGTTGCCACACACCTTTCAGCCACTGGAAACTCTCAATTTGATACTTTTGAGACTTTGAGACTACCAATTCAACTTCAGTGGCCTCTTAAAGCTCACAAATCAGGTTCAGTATCCTGTCAATATTTCATGGCCTACTCCTTTCCTGTCTGTAACCTCTGTAACACTTCAAATTACATATTTACTCTAGGTCTTTTCTATTATTTTATAAACTCCATAAAGATAAAGACCACCTGCCAGCACCTATATACCCTTACTTAATACAGCAAGCATACCTTGTCTTATTGCACTTTGCAGACATCGCTGTTTTTTTTTCCAAACAAAATGAAGGTTTGTGGCAACCTGTAGCAAGCAAGTCTAATGGTACAAGTTTTAGAATAACATGCACTCATGTCATGTCCATCACATATTGGTAATTCTTGCAATATTTCAAACCTTTTCATTATTATATCTGTTATGGTGATCCGTGATCAGTGATCACTGATATTACTATTTTAATAGTTTAAGAGAGCACCCAAATAGGATGGAGAATGGATAAAAGTGTGTGCATGACTGCTCTACCAACCAGTCATTCCGATCTCTCCCTTTCCTCAGCCTTTGTATTCCTAAAACACAACAATATTGAAATTAGGCCAATTAACAACCCCACAATGCCTTATAAGTACACAAGTGAAAGGAAGAGTCTCAGCCAGGCTTGGTGGCTCAGCCTGTAATCCCAGCACCTTAGGAGGCCGAGGTGAGAGGACTGCCTGAGCCCATGGGTTCGAGATCAGCCTGGGCAACTTGGTGAGACATCATTTCTACAATAAATCAAAAAATTGACCAGGTGTGGTAACGCATGCCTGTAGTTCCAGTTACTTGGAAGGCTGAGGTGGAAGGATCACCTGAGCCCAGCAGGGCGAGGCTGCGGTGGCCGTGAACATGCCACTGCACTCCAGCCTGGACAACAGAGTGAGACTCCAACTCAAAAAAAAAAAAGAAAAGAAAAGAAAGGAAGAGTCTTGTGTCTTTCACTTTAAATCAAAAGATATAAATGATCAAGTTTAGTGAGGCACATGGAAAGCCCAGACAAGTTAAAATCTAAGTCTTTTGAGCCAAATAGTAATGATGTGAAAGCAAAGAAAAAATTTTGAAAGGAAATTAACAGTGCTACTCCAGTGAACCAGGGATAATGAGAAAGTGAAATACCTTTATTGCTGATGTGAAGAAAATTTTAGTGGTCTGGATAGAAGCCCCAATATTCCCTTAAGCCAAAGCCTGATCTAGAGCAAGGCTCTAACTCTCTTCAACTCTACAAAGGCTAAGAAAGGGGGAAAAAAGAAAAGTCTGAAGCTAACAGAGGTTGGTTTTTGATATTTATGGAAAGAAACTGTCTCCATAACATAAAAATGTTAGGTGAAGCAGCAAGTGCTAATGGAGAAACCACAGTAAGTTATCCAGAAGATCTAGCTATGACCACTGATGAAGGTGACCACACTAAACAACAAATTTCCAATGCAGATGAAACAGACTCTATTGAAAGATACCATCGAGCACTTTCACAGCTAGAGAGAAGTTAATGTTTAACTTCAATGCTTCAATGGATAGGGTAGCTCTCTTGTTAGGGGCTAATACAGCTTGTGATTTTAAGTTGAAGTCAATGTTCACTGACCATTCCTGAAAATCCTAGGGTTCTTAAGAATCATGCTAAATCTTCACTACCTGTGCTCTACAAATGAAACAAGGCCTGGATGACACATCTGTTTACAGCACACTGTTGAGACTTACTGCTCAGAAAAAAAAAAAAAGATTCTTTCCAAAATATTATTGCTCATTGACAATGTAACTGGTCACCCAAGAGTTCTGATGAAGATGTACAGGGAAATTAATGTTGTTTTCATGCCTGCTAACACAACATTCATTCTACAGCCCATGGATCAAGAAGTAATTTTTACTTTCAAGTCTTATTATTTAAGAAATACATTTTGTAAGGCTGCCACAGATAGTGATTCCTCCAATGGATCTGTGTAAAGTAAGCTAAAAAACCTTCTGGAAAGAATTCTCCTTTCTACGTGCCATTAGGACATTTGGGATCCGTGAGAGAAGGTCAAAATATCAACATTGACAGAAGTTTGGAAGAAGCTGGTTCCAACCCTCATGGATGAGTTTGAGAGGTTAAAGGAAATCACTGCAGATGTGGTAGAAATAGCAAGAGAACTAGAATTAGACTTCGATCCTGAAGATATGACTGAATTGCTGCAATCTCATGATAAAACTTCAATGGGTGAGGAGTTGCTTCTTGTGGATGAGCAAAAACTGGTTTCTTGAGAAGAAATCTACTCCCAATGGAGATGCTGAGAACATTGTTGAAAAGACAAAAGATTTAGAGTATTTCATAAACTTACTTGACAAAGCAAAGCACAGGTTAAGAGGACTTACTCCAATTTTGAAAAAAGTTCCACAGTGGGTAAAATGCTCTCAAACAGTATCTCGTGTTACAGAGAAACTGTGAAAGGAAGAGTCAATGGATGTGGCAAACTTTATTGTTGTCTTAAATTTTAAGAAATTACCACAGTCACCCTAAGTCCAGCAACCACCATCCTTATCAGTCAGCAGCCACAAACATCAAAGCAAGTCCCTCCAACAGCAAAAATGTAATGACTCTTCAAAGATAATCATTAGCATTTTTTAGCAATACAATGTTTTAAAATAAAATACGTACATTGTTCTTTTAGGTATAATGCTATTATATACTCACTAGACTACAGTATAATGTAAACATAACTTTTATATACACTGGAAAACAAAAAAATTCATGTGACTGCTTTACTGTAGAAATCTGGACTGAAGCTGTGGCAACTTAGCAAAAAATACTTATCATTAAGCAAACATTGACAAAGAATAACACACATGATTTCACCATAAATATAAGTTAAATAAAAGATTGGCTTATTCTTATTCATATGTGTCAGTTGTCAGAAAAATCAAGTGGTTCTTTATCAAAGCATCTCTATAATATTGTTAACCCAGTTTTTGGTTGGAATACCTGATTTTCTATTATCATATTTGAGATTTATGTTATCCAACATAACTATATATATAATTACGTGTTTTTTTTCTAAGAAAAAAGTATATAATACAACAGAAAATTAAGCAATATGTTTAGTACCCTTCTTTGGAAATATAAGTAATTCAGTTTCACTGTTAGCCTTCATTCCCAATGCTGCTAAATCTATTATCTGTGTGTTTTCCCAATTACATAAAAGACTTAACCACATAAAATAAAAAAGACTGCACTGTTATTAAATTATCAAGGAAGGGAAAATTCAGAAGAAAACTTTTATCCTTTCAAATTTTTCACTTATCATCATTTGATTTGTTGGTCATTTGGTATTCTATATTCAAACCTTTCTTTCCTTCATTTGTATGAAAATGAATTAACTTCAATAGTAAGTACAAAGTCTGTTTTCTCATTATATAATCACATCTTGAAAAATATAAAATTCCTCCAAGCATGAAGGACATAAGCATTCAAGTAAAAACAAAGCAAAAAGAAAGAAAGAAAGAAGGAAACAAACAAAGAAAAAGAAAAAAAAATCAGGTTTCCATCACAGGCAATTTCAGTAAAAATTTCCCAAGAGCTATGAAATGTTATCTAGATAGTGATCACCATTTTTCTAAGGAACGAGTTAATTCTAATGCTTCAGAGTGCAAATGCAAAGTCCAATGTCAAAGTCACTCACTGCCTTCCCCTATCTTACTGCATTAAGAGTAACTCTTCAAGCCGGGCTCAGTGGCTCAGCCTGTAATCCCGCACCTTTGGAAGGCTGAGGTGAGTGGATTGCCTGAGCCCGCGGGTTCGAGACCCGCCTGGGCAGCGAGACCTCATCTCTACAATAAATCAAAAAATCAGCCGGGCGTGGTAGCATGCCTGTAATTCCGGGTACTTGGAAGGCTGAGGTGGAAGGATTGCCGGAGCCCAGCAGGTCGAGGCTGCAGTGGCCGGGAGCGGCCACTGCACTCCAGTCTGGGTGACGGAGTGAGACTCTAACTCAAAAAAAAAGAGTAACTCTTCATACAGGCATTTTCAGTTAGAGACATGGGTTCTGATTTTGCCTCCCTATCAGCTACATACATCCCACACTCCTGCCAAAGTGACATGCTTTCTATTCTTCTTGTACTTTTCAATTTCCTTGCTTTTCCCCATATTGCTCTCTTCACTTAGAACATAAACTTCAACTGCAAGAATTCTACACTTCCTTCAATGACTATCTCACATGCCACTTCTTCATTAAATTCTAATATGGAATTTCTCTTCTTTTGAACTACACAACTATAAGCAATATGACTTTTAAAAATGCCAAAATGATGCCAAAGAAAGAACAGTTAAAAAAAAAATTCCCAAATAAAATATTAGCAAATCAAATTCAGATAGATATTAAAAATTAAGATTTATTTTATGGATGATATAACATTAGGAAATCTACCACATACTTACTATAGATTAACAAATTAAAGGTGAGAGATTATATGCTATAAACAAGTGCCAAAAGTGTGATTCACATTATATAGACACCATTCTTGATTTAAACACAGGAGAGAAGGAGGGAGAGATGGAGGGAAAGGGAAAGGGAGATAGGGAAGAAAGGATAGAGGGAGGGGGCAGGTACTTTCTAAATACAAATGAGAGCATGTGACTAAAATCAGAAAGAAGTACACATTAAAGAACGAAATACTAAAAGCATTCCCATAGTTAGCAAAGATGAAATTGTCGCTGCTATTATTCACCATTATAATTTGTAGCTTTTAGCTAATGCAATAAAAAACAAGATAGTTTGAAATATATTGCCTTTCTGTCTTCTCAATAAATCCTGTTTTCCAAAAAATAACAAAAAACAAAAGAAATATATGCCAGTGTTTTTCAGGTAACATAATGCTATACCTAGAAAATGTAAGAACCCACCTTACATCTATCAGAATAGGAAAAAGCCATAAAGTGACTAGACAAAACAAGTATTACAAGAAAAACAGTTTTTCTTTGAACTAACATAAATTAGAGATAAATTGGGTAGAGCAGTTCATAATAGCAACAATAGTATAAATGCTAGAGAAAAGATCTAAAACTCTTTTAATTTCCTAAGTGATAAGACTTACAAGGGATAGAACATTTTTTGTTATTCATAACAAGTCCTTTTCAACTATACCTGAGTTTATGATAATGAGATAACTTCAGAAAAGCCCCAAAGATAGAAGCTGGTTGCCAGAGGAACTAGCATGTGATTAGAGAGTTTCTAAAAGAACTAGAAAATGACCTTTCATATGACCCAGCAATCCCCCTAATGGGAATATACCCAGAGGAACTCAAAGCATTACATACTACACACGCATGTTTTTTACAGCACTATTCACAACAGCAAAAACATGGAACCAACCGTGCTGCCCATCAAAACTGGACTGGATAAATAAAAAATGTGGTACATATACAGAATGGAATATTATACTGTCATAAAGAAGGATGAACATATGGCCTTCACAGCAACTTGGATGGATTTAAAGTCAACAATACTCAGTGATCTATGACAGAAACAAAGAACAGAGTACCACATGTTCTCACTCATAAGTGGACCCTGAACATTTACCATAATATTATAAGAAAGGGATTGGCATAGCAGGACACTGCTGGGGGTGGGGGGGATGAATGCGAGGAGGGGTGACACAATAACAAGCGATCCTTCCACCCCAGTCTTCCAAGTAGCTGAAATTACAGGCACACGCCACCATGCCCAGCTCATTTTTTAAAAATTTATTGTAGAGATGATGTCTTGCCAAGTTGCCAAGGCTGGTCTAGAACCCATGGGCTCAGGCAATCCTCTTACCTCAACCTCCCAAGTACTAGGATTATAGGCGTGAGCCACCACGCCCGGCTATACCTTACATCTTTAAAACAAAATATCTATTAAACAAAAAATTAAAAGGGTTGGACCTTTAAGCCCCACCACTAGCATCAGGCAAAAGGGGAGAAGAATTGAAGACTGACTTAATTATTAACAGCCAAAGAAGTCAGAAGTGTGTTTCAAAATAATCTAGTGGAGGTTGGGAACTAGGATAGAGAGAATGAGTGGTATTTTAGATGGAATAAGATTCACCATGAGTTGTCAAACTGCTGAAGCCAGGTGAATTATAGATGAGGGCTCATTACACCACTTATTGTTTAAATTTTACTATAATTAAATACATGCATACATTAACTACTTTAATAAATGCTTCATTTGCTTCTTGAAATTCAGATGCAACTAACTCATCAAGATGATCTCACTGTCCCTCCCCCCCACACAAAAAAGTCTTTGATAATGGTTTTTCTATAGATTGGCATTACTATGTATACATATTTTTTAAAAAGCTTGAGAAGTTATTCCACATCCCATAAGTCCTGCTGCCTAGCATAAATTATTAGGTTATATTTGAGAACACATTCATCCTATAAAAATTAAGAAGAAAAAAATTTCCAGATTAGACTATCTCATAAAGAATTAGTATAACTCAAAATCCAGCAATACTTTGTTGTCAACAGAATGTTTCTCCTTCTCTGACAGTCTGATATTTACAGTCATGAGCCACACAAAGACATTTCAGTCAAGTATGAATTGCATATATGACAGAGGCTCATAACATTATAATACCATTTTTTACTGTATTTTCTCTATATTTAGAAACACAAATTTTGATGATTATGTTACAATTTCCTATGGTTTTCAGTACAGTAACATGCTGTACAGTCATGTAGCCTAAGAGTATACAGCCTAGGTATGGAATAGGCTATACCATCTAGGTTTGTGTAAGTACACTCTATGATGTTTGCACAGCAACAAAAGCACTTAAGGACATATTTCTCAGAACATACCCCTGTCACTAAGTGAAGTATGGCTGAATACAAATAGCCAGCATAAAGTTTGCAATCTTTACTTTCCAGAGGATGCAAAACCACCTTCAGAAAATCTACATATATACCTAACTGTCAGCAGCTGAAAGTTTAAAGGAGGAGTTTGAAGGAGAGTAAGATGACCATGCATCTCTATGTTTTAAAGGCCCCAAGGGCTTTTCAAGGCTACAATTAAATGTGGCTTGTTGTATACTGACTGATAGAGGGGATCTGAATTATTCCCTAGCTGGTGCTGCATTAAACCATTTTTCATTAGAATTCCTTTTTCCAGACAGAGCAATACAAGCTCTACTGCCAGGTAAATGTCCTGGGAGAGATTGTCCTATCACGTAACAGATCAGGAAGTAAATTTTCATTTCATGTAGGAGTCCTTGGAGGAATATTTTAATTTTCCTTCTGAAAGCACACCTAGTATATCCTTTCCCTCTAAAAATCTCTCTCTCTCTCTTACACACACACTTACATAGTCTATAATTACACTCTAGTTTAAAATGTATCCATTTAAACAGGAGTAATGAATAATAATGTACCTCATCATCGGCCTGTCGCAACCGGGCAACAGCATAACGTCTCACTGTTGGATTGGTATAATGAGATGACAGCAGCTCCAAGGAATCCTCAACATCCATTGGCTTCCATTTTCCCAGAAGTTCCAAGGCCTGTTTGGCCTCCTGAGGTAGATCCCAATTAACGCATTTCAAGAATTTTGTCAAAGCCTAAAAGCAGAAAATATCTCAAAGTTAGAAACAGCCTATTGCCTGGGTTAGAGGAGATCAAGGGTGACTAGGCAGCATTCCACTTGGTCCTGATGGCAGAGTCACGGGGTCAAAGATAGATTCCTATGTAAGCATGAAATGAAGTTACCGTTTGACCCTAGAGAAGCACCACAGGACAGGAAAACAAAAACAAAAAATATGTTCCCTGCAACTTTACATTTTACAGGTCAAACCAATTGCAGAGCACAATGAATTTTAAATTTGGTTTGACTTCTCTTCATTTTGTTTTTGTTATTTTAAAAGACTACAGACCTCAGGACATGGAAATAGTTGAGGCACGTTCTCATGAATGCTAAGAAGACTTGGAGGCAACCTATATTTTACAACATGAAGGGATGACACGAAATACTGCAATCACTGAATGAAAGAAAGGATCAGAAACCATACAAGGGTAGAAATTTCCACGACTAGTCTCACCCTCAATCATCTCCCCAGGGTATGATCACTGGCTTTCCTAGATGAGGACTCCACCAAATTGGAATATGGATGTTTCGCTAAGAAGTAACTAAAAGACAGGCAAACAAAAACACAAAGCACAAGCATAAAAATGGGAACCAAAGTAGAGGCAAATGGTCTATGCTTCAGCTAGCTATCAGTGGCATCCTTCCAGAACCTCACAGGATGATGAAGTTTTCACGAAACTATCAGTTAAGTAGATTACTTTGGATCATGTCACTTGTGGCATAAATAATAAATGCCGCTTTAAGAAAGGTACACACTTATTTTCCATATAGAGCAGTCCCTATTTCTGGGTCTCCTTGCTGACAGCACTTTCCTGGCTAACTCAAGATGTTTTTTTGTTCCTTCTCTTCCTCTATGAATTTATCTTGAAAAAATATAACTTTAAAATTTTAAATCCTGCTCTGCCCAACTATAATCTTTTTACTAGTAAACTAGTTTTGTTCTCAAAAAAAAAAGGGGGGTACACTTGGACAACAAAACACAACTTCTAGTTAGTATAATACAAAAGGAAACTTCAGGCCTATCTCCTTATTCCTGATTTTACTAAATTAAAAAAAATGTACTATGGAGTTTGTCTAGTCCAATGCTTGAATTGTGTATGACCCCAGCAAACTTTAATGGCTTGCCCATCACCTCAAAATGATACATAAGCTGAACTGAGAATCCACCAGGTGCACTGGTTCTCAGTCCCATGTTTTGCCCACCAGATGATGCCTCCTTACCATTAATGCACTGCCTTTCCCTAATTAGCTAAACCCATACCCCTTGGAGCCATTACTCCACCAACAGTGACCCCCTAAATCTATCCCCAGTCCTGTCAATCATTTCCTAGCAATACTTCTTATATTTCCTCTCAGCCTGAGTCTCAGTATATCATACATTTGGAGTTTGACACAGCTTTCTAGCTAAGAGCCTCAATATCAGTTTCTCTTCCGATCATTTCATACACACTCTTAAAAGCTCACATTGGAAGTGATCTTAGCACACATCTTCCATTGTCAGTAAAATTTATTTTACAACATCACTGCTAAAAAGAGACCCAGTACTTACTTGATTAATTCAGGAACGAATGTTCAAAGTAGCCATTATATTCACAGACAGTTAAAACCATTTTTGTTTTGCTTTCTAACTATACTAAACTAAAAGGCAAAAACATCCTCATGTAATTTCTTCCCATTGGTCAATTTCACTCCCCAGAAAGAATGAGAACAAATTTAGCCCTACACCACATGGACAGCCTTTCCAGTATTTGAAAGTGATTGCTATTCCATTATAATGTGGATTCAGTCAGATGACAAGGTCATTCTAGTTTGTAAGTAAATAATAAACAGACCTTGGTTTCTTTCTCAGAAATTCTATTGTCAGCTCTTATCATAACACAAAGCTATCTCATGAAACTCTCATTGTCCTTCTGTGCTTCGGCCTACTTTATTCATGACTAACTCCCATCTACAAACCTCCCATATGCTCTTCAGCAAAACAGTGATACCACCTTCTTTAAGGGCAGCTTGTTAAAGACTCGAATTTTCCAGGAAGTTTTCAGTTCTAGAAGTTGGTTCAATTATAGTACTCCCATTTAAATAATGTTCTAGCTGCCAAATATTTTTGTGGGCACTTTTATCTCTACAACTGGAGTCTGCATTGCCCAAGGATGGCTGTCCATTTCCTCTGCACCTCCTGCACACCATTTAGTATAATGCTCCTCTCTCTGTACAGAACACAGATTGCCCTACTAACTTATTCCATGAATTTATTTTGCACTTCTAAAATGTATTTCTAGGTTCAAAGTGAAAACAAAGCAATACTTCTTAAATAACTACAGTGAAAGCTTTTCCATTTCACAGTACATCAGCAGTCTTAATAGAAGTGTGCAGGTATGTACTTATTATAAGCAAATCTTATAGCATGCCGATGCACTCAATTCAATGACTGAAAAAAATCTAACTCCTAGATTCTCAGATTTATAGATTTATTAGTAAGATTTATAGAGTATGCTGTTGCCAAAGAACATAAGGCACTGTACAAAGAATTTCACAACTTTGTAATGTTAAATGTTACAATTGCAAACAAGAAGGCGACATAATGAAGGAAACAAAAATGAGAAAGACAAAAAGTCTAAGAATTTGAAGACAACAATAATAATGATGAGAATTAACCCCAAGGCTTTTAAAGATGCTTTATTGATCCATGTAAAGATACAGGATTCAAATACAATTCAACCTGTAGAGCTTCCACAGATAACTAGAGAATACAGGCTTTAGAGTCAGGGCGTCTAGGTTCAAATTCTAATTTCTGGCTCCACAAATCATTAGCTGAGTCACCTGAAGCACACTAACTTTTAAGGAACTGATAGGGTTGTGGTGAAGGTTAAGTTAATGAACGTAAAATGTCTGAAGCAACACCTTGAATATAATAAATACTCTATAAATGTTAATTATTTTACCATCAGTTATTATTATTCTATTTCTGGTGTTGAATCTAGTGTCAAACGTTAACCTTACTTCTCTTATTGCTGCTCTATATTATATTAATAAACATTTTTTAATCTCTCATCTTAAAATCACCTCACTGTTATCACCTATTCTTAGAAGCACAATCACAATCACTTCAGAAATGAAAATATGTATTTATCATAGATACGTATTTTGAATTTAACTTCTACCAACTCAACTGTCAGAGTCTATTTTGGTATTCTTCTAATAATTTCAATTCCAAATACTCAAAAAAGAAAACACATCCTCACCCTGCTCCTTTCACCTGCCACATATCCTTGTGTCGAGCTCGGTTCTAACCCCCGAAACTGTCTCCATGTCAACTCTTCTATGGCTGTCGCTCACTCCCTTGCCCTCCAATGCCGTGACCTAAGTCAGTACATGAGCTCCGAAAAGTAACATTTTTCATTCTGAGCTCTGCTTCAATCTACCCTAGTTTATCCTCCTTAAAATATCACTTGTTTATACACATTTTCCTGTTTTAGTGGTTTCCTGTTGCCAGTGAAGTCCAGTTCCCAGGTGAAGAATTCAAGGCTAATTGCAATCTGATACCATGTTTTCTATTTCATAAACATTTACACAAACTTTTCTGTCTTTTGAATCTAACAACCTGCCTTACTTATGCTTTTCTTCCCCATGAAAAAAATATCTTTGTCAAATAAAAAATGCCATCAAAATCTGCTTAAACTTCAAGGGTGATCTTTGCTCTGTGCCACTTCCCTCATATCACAGTACCCTGATCTTGTCATCCTCCATGTTTCTATTATAGTAATTACCTATATGTTTACTAAGACAATAACCCTTAATCAATTACTATTCTATTCTTATTTTGATTATGTGTAAATATCCTTATAATTTTAATTTACATGAATATAGGGACATGATACCCCAAGGCCCAGAGCCAGGAATAGATAATAAATGACTGCTGGATATGATTCATTTCTGCTATGGCTTGCAATCAGCTTCTTGTCAGGCAACACAAACACGATTATTATCCTGATGACACTGTGTCAGAAGCAGCCTTATAAGAGCATTCAGTGCATCACTATTATCTTCATTACATGTGACTCTTCCTACTGCTTTATTTCCCCAAATATATCAAAAGCATAGAGTTAATATGACAATTACCTTTAACTGATATTTTTATAAGAAAATCCATTATAAAAGCTAATTTTGGAAAATTACAGTATTCTCATTTTAGGTTCCACAAAACTGAGTCCCTTCCTACCTACCTGCTGTGGACCACAAGTTTCTAAACACTTCATAAATATAAATGGCAACAAATTTAAAAGGTAACTTTGGACAAAGTTATTGTGAACTTTTTAGATGCAACATTAAGTCCAGCCTAGAGGGTTTTCACCTGAAATACTTAAGGGAGATCATTTAGAAAACAGGTAGAGGCCAGGCTTGGTGGCTCAGCTTGTAATCCCAGCACTTTGAGAGCGAGGTGAGTAGACTACCTGAGTCCATGGGTTCAGATCAGCCCAGGCAACTTGGCGAGACCTCATCTCTACAATAAATTAAAAATTTAGCTGGGCATTGTAGAGCACGCCTGTAGTTCTGGCTACTTGGAAGGCTGAGGCGGAAGGAACACTGGATCCCAGTGGGTCGACGCTGGGGTGGCCGTGAGTGTGCCACTGCACTCCAGCCTGGGCAACAGACTGAGACTCCAACTCAAAAACAAACAAACAAACAAAAAACAGGCAGAAAGACTAAATTTAATTTAAAAAGAAAAGCATTATAACTTTGTAAGAACCAATTTCCTTCAATTTGTTTTCTGAGCACTACTTTTTCTCTAGGAAATCTTTTCAGCCCCAAGGCCCAAATGCCAAATAACCTAAATCACAATTTCTGAGAGTCTGACACTGAAAGAATTTCTTGGTGTAAATAAATTATAAGGGTATTTGCTTTTTACAATACTCATTTGGAATTATTACAAGGATACAAGCGTGGCGCTGTGAATAATTCCTTAGGTCACTTCAAGGTCTATATATATTTAGTTTACTCAAAAGTCACTCCTAAACATTAAAACATATTGTTCACTCTACACTAGTGGTCCTAAGAATCCTATAATATGTCCTGAGAATTGAAGTTTCATCACCCACCTTTCGAAAACTTGAAATCAACTAGTTAAATGAGACTTGTCACACACTTTATATCACTTGAGCATTTGATTTCTTTTGCACATTCTAGAAGTAATTGAATTTCAGTGGGAAGTGACTACTTGTTTAAACAAACAATTTTTCAGGCCGGACTTCCTATCCTAGGAGGTTCTGCTCTGTAAATGTATTCTCTGCTTCTTGAACCTATACATTCTAACAGGATTAATTCAGTATCTTGCAGTGTAATTTAGACTACACCATGCTGCATTTAGCTGCAATTTCTGTGAATAAGCTTATTCTTCATTTAACACAGTATAATACTAACTCAATCTTTTTATAAAACATAAAATCACAAACCTGTGTTTCTGTTGAATATTTCCTTTTGTTCAGTGATAAAGAGAATGACACTCAAATCTACAGTAAATTTAAAATTTCTCTCATTCTTATTATGGATTAAAAAAAATGATTCATCTACAAAGAATTTCCCAAGGCATCAATAAATGATACAGAGGGAAAGTTAAAGAGCTAAGATGAGCTATAAGCAAATTTTTATCTTTACTTAAGAAACTAAAAGAAAACCAATTGGTTGAGAAAACAAGTTAAAACAGTAATGAAACTGCAAAACATATTAATTCACTCATTCTTACATAAGTATGTTAACAGCTTTCTGATAGACATTAATTTTCCTAGTCCTTCTTTGCTCTGCCCCTAATGCATTTCAGAATTCCTGCTAAGGCATGTGCATAATGCTGCAAATGTTTTCTCTACAATTCTCTTTTTTATGCCTCACTGACTCCTTTCTCATTCATAAATGCAAGCACATCAAGAGGCAGCATTTATAAGCTTTGTGATTCTGCATAGGTTCCTTAATCTCTCTAAAGTTCAAGTTTCCTCATCTGTAGTACACTGACAATAATACATGCGTTGTGGGATTGCTAAGAGTTTAAAGGATCCCTAGCATACAATAGCTGTTTTAACAAATGCTGGTTACTGTTATGATACCTGAAAAGTTAGTCTTTGGTCCTCTGTTCTGAGGTTTTATAGACTATTTTACAAACTAGCAAAGGCAAAATTCACCATCAGGTAAATATCTCATATTAAATATGAAGAAACTAAAGCTTAGACAGATGAAGTAATTTGCCTGCAATCAAAAAGCTTCTTAGTGGCAGCAGTAAGACTGAAAACTAAGTCCAGATACAAGCATAGTGCTGATTACCTCACCACAATTCTCCCTCCAGAAACTTTAACTACTACATGGTTTCATTATGGAAAACAATAATCTAGTTCTGACCTAGCCTTTCTCCTTCATGCGAAGTTGTATGCTACTGCGTCAAATCAATTCCACATGACAAATCGCATTCCTCATACTCTTCCTCCAGCCACATCTCCTCCAAAATGCTGTTGTTTAGTTCTTATAACAGTATAAATATTTTCCTAGTTACACAGGTTCAAAGAGATCAGAAGAATGAGATAGAAGAGAATCAACATTTATTCTGCACCTATTATGCATCGGGTACTCAGCCAGGTAATTTACCTGCATTAGCATACCCGGGAAAGAGAAATGTCTCCAAGAGAATAATAAGGAAACCAAGCTGCCTAAGTAACTTGTATCACCCTGTCTAGTAAGTATAAGACGTAGTGCTGGAAACTGAATCCAAGTCTAACTGACATAAACCCATTCAGACACTGTCTATGTGTTCTAACAGGTACGCATGTCTTTGTGTATGTAACTTTGTCTTTTTTTTTTTTAACTGGAGTATCATATATATTTCTCTGCAACTTTTTTGTCAAGATGACAACAACTATATTTCCATGGTAGCTCCCTCATCTTGATCATTAATAACAAAGCTTGTAAGTAAACTTGATATATAAAAATCCTGAAGACACTCACTTTTTCCTGATTAGTAAGATAATATCTAAACTTCCAAACAAGATCTTGTTCTTCATATGTAAGTTGCTTGGTTGGTGGATAACTCACAATAATCTACAACGAAGAAGAAAAAATTGATTTTTTCAACTACATACTTCCTACATATTCCCATTTCAATTAAAATTTTCCATTTATTTAAATATTTCAATAAAAAATTTACTGCAGAAGCAAGGAGAATGTATATCTAGCCAAGTAAGATTTTAATTTGCTGAGCTTATCTGTCAGAAAGATAAATTACTAGAATACAAGGGGGAGAAAAAGATGAGAAAGTCATAAAAAAGTATACAACTATACAATTCTTTTAATTTAACCAGAGACAAACAAAACCAAAATAGCAATGCCCCTCCTCTCCCATCTCAAAGAAAAAACAAATTCTTCTCATGCCAAGTCAATGCATATAACAATGCATGTGTACACAAAATATCCTCTCTCCAGTAGTGTGTTAGGGCCAGTTTCTAAGAATACTAAAGTGCATATTATTTGTAGTGCTGTCTCCAAAGCTAATGAACTTACTGAAAGTCCCCAAATGAAAAGGGAACTGCAGATATATAAAATTGTCGACAATATGTAGGATTCACCAACCTGGAGAAAATGTGCGTCTAAATAATTTTTAAGAAAGTGATAACATACCAGTTACAACCAAATTATCATTCATTTAATTATTTTCTACTATATTTTATAAATTTTCTTACATTTAACTGATCTCTTGTGGCAGCATTGGGTTTGAGATCGTGATCAGAAGGTCCACTTCTTAAACTCCGGGCAAGCTTGTGATGTTTGCTCTCAACTAAGTTCTCCTATAAATTATTTAAAAATACTGAGAATGTAAATTTCATCAAAAGGAAATTTTTACAGCCAGTCAGATACAGAAAAGTAAAAAGGTACTTACTTAACAGCACTTCACAATATTTACTGCTGTGTTCTTATACAATCTTAGTCTCTTATGTTTCTTTTAAAAATATGTACACTTTGCGCTCCCAGCCACCGCAGCCTCCACCCTCTGGGCTCTGGCGATCCTTTCACCTCAGTCTTCCGAGTAGCCGGAATTACAGGCGTGTGCTACCACGCCTGGCTGATTTTTGATTTATTGTAGAGATGAGGTCTCACTGCCTAGGCAGGTCTCGAACCCGCGGGCTCAGGCAAACCACGCACCTCAGCCTCCCAAAGGCGCGGGATTACAGGCTGAGCCACCTAGCTCGGCTTGTCCTTCAATTTTTAAGAGTTCTTTAATAAATCAGCCTTTTGTCTGTAATGCACATAGTAAGAATTTTCTCCAGTTTATCAATCATCTTTGATTTTGCTGGTGATGCTTCTTGATGTAATTTTTAAAAATGGAATCAAGTTTATCAGTCATTTCTTTTATTGTCTCTGAATTTTGAGTCATAGTTAGAATGTCCCTACACTGAAAGTAAAGCATAGTAATGGTTTCATTTTTTAGCATTCAGATTCCTTGGAGTTTTTTTTCTTAGGTATGGCATGAGGAATGATTCTAATTTAATTTAATTTTTTCAATTGATTAATTTAATTCCCCTACAGTAATGAAATGCCAGTAATGAAATGCCACCTTCAACAGATACTGCACTTCCACATATACTTAAATGTACTTCTGGGCTTTTAATTCTGTTCAGCTTGGCTATTTGATATGTACATGTATCAGTACCACACTATTATAATTACAAAATTATAGTCTTTTATTGTCTGATATAGTGGCATATCAACTCAGTACCACCCGAAATTTTCTCGTTGATATATCTCTCCATTTAGTAAATAACCAGGGCTACAAGTAGAACTGATTTTTAAGCATAGGAGCAATGAAGACAGTGTTTTTAAAATCTTTTGTTTTGTTTGCTTGTTTCCATTGAAAAGTAAACATTGTTAACAAATACCCTAGCTTTTTATTTTTTTGGCTTTTTAGCATCTATAGCATAAAAAATAATCAAAACAGGTATAATTGTTGATGAGTATTTTTAGAAAAGAATATACTAAATATTCAGACATTGCACTTACCTGGCATTTTTGAATGAGTTACACATAGTAATACCTACAATTCCAGTGAGACAAAACTTGTTCACACTCAGTCATGTTGAAGGTAAGCTATAGAATACATCCCTCCATGTGTTTTGAATATCTAGAATGTAAACTATAAACTGATCTTATATTGAAAATTCAGTGATGATCTAAGATATATTAACTGGACTTTACTATACCATGCATAGGAACTCTAAAGGATTTAAAATGTTTGTTCCTGCAGGATGCTCAAGTGACCTTGTTTTGAACTTTTCTATGCTCTATTCCCCATCTCTTCCTCTGAGCTTAGGCCATCAGCCATGACACTTCATGCTTTCATGACCTTACTTATCTCCGTCATTATGTTTGCATCGCCCAAGGTGCCGATTTTAATCTACTCTGGACTGATTAGAAAAGTAATTAATCTAATTAGAAATGTATAAAATAGCCGGGCTCGGTGGCTCAGCCTGAAATCCCGTGCCTTTGGGAGGCTGAGGTGAGTGGATTGCCTGAGCCCGTGGGTTCGAAACCCACCTGAGCAGCGAGACCTTATCTCTACAATAAATCAAAAAATCAGCCGGGCGTGGTAGCGCATGCCTGTAATTCCGGCTACTGGGAAGGCTGAGGCGGAAGGATCGCCGGAGCCCAGCAGGTCGAGGCTGCGGTGGCCGGGAGCGGCCACTGCACTCCAGTCTGGGCGACAGAGTGAGACTCCAACTCAAAAAAAAAAAAAAGAAATGTATAAAATAAGGCTGGGTATGGTGGCTCATGCCTATAATCCTAGCACTTTAAAAGTCCAGGGAGGGAGGACTGCTTGAGTCTAGAAGTTCAAGAGCAGCCTGGGCAACATAGCAAGATCTTATCTCTACAAAAAAAAAAAATGTAGTTGGGAGTAGTGATATGTGTCTGTTCTTCCAGCTTCTCAGGAGGTTGAAGCAGCAGAATCTCCTGAGCCCAAAAGTCAAGGCTGTGGTGAGCCATGATCATGCCACTGCACTCCAGACTGTGTAACCAAGTGAGACCTGCCTCAAAATAAGCAAACAAAAAGTATAAAATAAAAGTCTGAGTAATGTGAGTTGTAGCTGTGATTATCATGGTATCTACTGTGCTGCTAAAAGGGTTTTGTGCCTGGAACTTTGTAATCTAAAATCATCTATTAATAATTAAACCTTCATTACAAAGTAGGAATCCTTACTTTCTCACACCTCTTGAGAGGCAGCTATCATCTCAAAAATCCATTAATAGTTAGGTATCCCACCATCACCCAAGCTACCATATTCAAAACTGAATAGTTCTAGTAGCTACAATGATCCTCCTTATTTCACAACAAAATTGGGTTCCCTGAAATTTTCATCCATTGACCCATGTTATAGAAGTCTCCTGTAATAGACAAATACTCCTTCTGTATGATTTAACAATCTTTCAAATACCATTTCCTTACTCCAAGATGCCGTCCCCCAGCTCATACAGCAATACAAATAAATTGGATACCCAATCCCACAGTCGTGACCTTATTTTTTGGTTGCAATATTCCTCATAAAAATTCCATCTGAAAGATTCCAGAAAACTAATGTGAATTTGTGAATCACTTCTAGATAACTGAGGTGACAACATTATTACTTTTTTTTTAAAGAAACTACATGAAATAACTAAGTCATAATCACTTTAGAAAAAAGTACTTTCACAAACAATCTGTACAATAACTTACCATAGACATCTGGGGGTCAGGAACTTTTACTAATTCAAAGCTTGTTAAAATTGGAGATGACTCATCACCATCCTGGATTGCAATGACATTTTAAAAAAAATTATCCAAATAGTAATAAACAATATGTAATGTATCTCCAATGTATTTTAATTATATTTCATGAACATCATTCTTCCCTTTAAAGAAACTCTTGTTTTCATTCTACTATATTATAAAATACATATCCATTTCCCACCTCTTTTTGTTGCTGATGAAATATTTTGAGAAAATAAAATATAACAAAAATTTGTATCACAGTTTAGAAATATGAGGTCTGGAAATCAGTAGATTGTTTTTGATTGTACCTTTTTTCCTAAACTTCATTCATATTGACAACGGATCAAAAGAAAGTATGTGCTACTTTTCAAACTCAGAACAAGAAATCACAGATTTCTTGAGAAGTAATATATGACACAATGGATACACATCATTTGCAAAAACTAAGTGGATGTTGGTGACTTTTCAAGGCATCACAATTCAGATCCATCCAAAGGAGCAAAATTTTAAGTGTGTTAATGTTACTCAAATTTATATGCAGCTACAGAAGCAGTAACACTGCTTCTCAAAGGGACACCTACTCAACACAATCCAAACCTGAATAATGACAATCAATCAATCAATTTTTAAGAAATAAAGTTGCCTTATTTTGTTGGTATTACCGTTTTTGAAGAACACTGGCTTTTATTTTTATCCAATTCAGTCAAGAAAGGTAATTCAACATAATAAATGTCACTGTCAAATACACTGGAAAAGGCTAACCTAATTAGGGTCAAAATTCATTTTCTCACGGTTGTGTATCCAGCATCAAGCTTTTCTGTCAATTTCCAAATGTTAATATGTTTTCAGTTTTAGATACGTGCAACACAATCAGCAGAGACTGAAAGAGGGGAAGATTGTGACTTTACTTCAGTAATTGAGTCTTACAGAAAACCACAAATTCCCACAGCCGTTGTTTAACAGGCTTGTTCTCAGTCACAATACCAGCAAACACATTTATCAGCCCAACTGTGACAAGTAATCTTCACTAAGGCTATCTGTCACAAAAGACAGGTGACAAGAAAGTCTATTTCCATTAGATTCAATACACTGGCCCAGCAATCTTTACACTAAGTGGAAATATGACAGGGTGGGTAGACAGGCATTAATTTATGAGCAATTTTCGGGAAGCAGTAGAAAGGGGTCAAGAACCTTTTCAAAAATACTTGAAATTCTTCTAATTTCTATTCTGTTATTATTTCATCTGCTATCAAAACTGTCTTTCAAAAGATCCTTCACATCTCTAATGTTTGAAAGTACCATCTCCATTAGCATGTTTTACAATATAAACTCTATATGAGCAGAAAATATTGCTTTTAATGAAATGGCATATAGTATAAAATGTAAAATATGATTTCATTAATGTGTACTGGTAACAAAACAGTTTCACTCACCTACATTTCCCTTACTCTTTGATGTAGTTTTTCTAACAAATTAATAAACAATGTTAAATAGTCTATCTTCCTATCTTCTTTATTTCCCAAAGAGTATCATTTATAAATAAATAAATAAAAGCTGAAATAAGTTAACACTTTCTATCCTTTCACTTTAGTGAAAGGGATACAAGCTAAAGAAAAAAGCTATATGAACATTAACTTTGAAAAGCGTCATAAATTAACTATACAAACTCTAAAACTTTATTATAAAAACCATTCAAGTAGTAATTTATAAAGCTATATATATTTTAAAAATCATTTATGATAGCATTAACAAATAAAGTGTAACTATAGCTTAAAAGGGCTGTTTCTAATGAACAAATATACAACATATAAGCTTGATTATATGCTAGAAGAAATATTAATCTATTATGCTATCTATCAAAGTCTGCATATTTATATAAAC
Source organism: Carlito syrichta (assembly GCF_000164805.1). Taxonomy (NCBI): domain Eukaryota; kingdom Metazoa; phylum Chordata; class Mammalia; order Primates; family Tarsiidae; genus Carlito; species Carlito syrichta. The sequence goes on from NW_007259798.1 coordinate 111,342, forward strand.
AAATGGACTTCTATGAAATTTTTCATAAGTATACATAAGTTAGGACCTCATACAGAATTCCAGCACATTTCATGTGTATATAATACTTAAATAACAACCATACTCTTGACTTTCAATAGTTTATGACTTAAAAGGTGTGATTTCTTCTTTTTACTTTTCAAATGAGTAATAATTATAAATAAAGCTATTAGTGTCCTACTTGCCAATTTGCAGAAAATTAATCAAAAAGTTTTTAATCACTTGCATACTTATTGAATTCTGTAACCCAGAACTGCATTACAAGAATGATCAGCTTTTGTAATCTTGTTGTAGCTGTATGATTTGATTTGTGTATACATAAACAGCTGCTGCTGACAGCTGTCTGCTGCTATCCCACAACCAAATAATTCATCTCAGCAGGAACAACAGTGATTTTTTTTTAAATGTTTCCCCTCCTCTCTACTTCAAAGATCAAAAACAGCTCTAAGGCAAATACCTTTTCATAATAAACAATACCATATTCCTTATCATCACACTTGACACATCGAAACTCAACCATCAAGTACATGAAGTTAGAACTTCGCTTTTCACTCTAAAACAAAAAAAAAGATTTTCATGAAAAATGGCCATTTTCAACACTGTCTTAAAAATTCAGTACATATCATTTTCCCAACTCAGTAATATACGTATCTATGAAGTACAAGTTAAAATACAACGTGCACATAAAAAATGTATTTCAATATATACATGCAGTGTTTTATGCAGTACTTTACTATACACAGCACCACTGTTTCATTCAGTAGTGCCAACTATGTACTCATAACTGCTTCCTCAAACTCATCAGTTTTGGTTTATTCAGTAGTTTGGATTTTATTATATAAAATCCTGGAGGTATATTGCATACATTTGCATGAGAACTATTTTCTTTCAAAATTAAATATGCTTTGTATTTCTAACAATTTTAAGCAAAGAAAAGTTCATCCTTAAACTACATGACTGATCTAACTATAGAAATTACATAACTGCAGCAATAACCAAAAGTTAAAAAAATAAAAAGTATGCAACTAAGGACAGAGGTCATTTGACTTACCAAGTATAACATTTACAAATTTTTTCCAATTAAGATATAAATATTCTTAAAATGATTTTTCATTTGTAAATTTAATCCACATTTTAAGTAATTGAGGCAATTAATTCTCCCCTAACATAAGAAAATTATGATTCTTTATATAAATGTGGTCTCTTAAAAAAAACAAAGCACACACAGTCATATGTTGCTTAATGAGAGGAACACACTCTGAGAAATGCACCATTAGCCTATTCACGGTTGTACCAACATCATAGAGTGTACTTACACAAACCTAGATGAAAGCGCCTACTTACTATATGTACACTGGGGCTGAATGGTATAACCATACCTCCTAGGCTACAAAGCTGTAAAGCATGTTGCTGTACTGAATACTGTACACAACTGTAACATAATGGTAAGTATTTGTATCTAAACATAGGTAAACAAAGAAAAGGCATAGTAAAAATATGGGGCCACTGTTGTACATGCAGTCCATATGAAATATGTTTATGAGGTGCATACCTGTACTACGGTAATGAGAAAAGGAAAATACAACACAGTCTAAAAGGTTGATTAGTCTTGACCCAAAACAGCTTTATAAATGGCTTTAAGTCTAATACATAAAATCATAAAGGCCTAAAAAGTTTATGTAAATTGCTCAGCTTTATGAAGCATATTACACCCTACTGTGGTAATGGTAATGGCCGCCTGTCTTTTAAAGAGCGGAGGTGGAAAGGATGAGAAAGGCTGGACAAAGGTAACGCTAACATTATACATTCTACACCCATGGGAACCTAAGGGAAAGAACAGAAACATGTAAGCAAGCATTTTGGTTAAACTCTCTTTGGAATGTGACTACTATGAAAATTACAAAAAAGTAACCTTTCTTCCAATTTGAATACATGAGATTGTATTGTGAGTAAACTTAGAAAAGAAACCAAATATTCAAATTGAATGCAAATGTTAAACACCACTACATTCATTTTTTTTAAAATGCTGAAGCATAACTTTTACAGTAGTTCACCATAAAAGTAAAAACTTCTCTCTCTTTTCACCTGCTGAAAACCAGTTGGAGAATCTAAATTAAGTCAGTTGTGACTTACATTGGTTATTATAAGTCAGACATATCACAAAATTGAAATTCTTCTCTCCTAATTTGATAAATTAATTATTTTAGTTATTTAAGCATATTCCATTACATCAAATATCTAGTAGTTTATAGAAAATATACAAAAGAAAATTCTACTTTTTGTTACAACTTTTGGAAGACTCTCATTGAAGTCATCTTTTAATTAAACACATACACTGGCCCAATACACAAGGTCAAGAAAAAGAAAGTACTTAAGCCAGGTGCAGTAGCTCAGGCCTATAATCCCAGCACTTTGGGAAACAAACCGAGGTAGGAGGACTCTTGGAGTCCAGGAGTTTGAGACCAACCTAGGCAACAGAGAAAGATACAATCTCTAAAAAAAAAGAAAAGACAGAAAAAAATCAAACATTAGCTGTTTATGGTGGCATGGTGGCACATACCTGTAGTCTCAACTACTTGAGAGGCTGAGGAGGGAGGACCGCCTGAGCCCAGAAAGTTGAGGCTGCAGTAAGCCATGATGGCACCACTGCACTCTAGCCTGGGCTACAGTGAGACCCCAATTCAGAAAAAAAAAGAAAAGAAAAAAGAAGCTATTTAAATCATGTAACTTTATTAAGGGTGCAGAGTCCTATACATAATGCAAAAGACAAGCAATACATTAATTAAAGGGAACTTCCTAAAGATGACTTACGGTAACTGAAGTGAAAAGCTAGCATTGTACTGATAGATTTATCCAACCCTGACTTGAACATGAGCTACCATGAAAAAGAAGACACAAATGCGCCATCAGGTCTGTACAGGCTTCACTTGTATGATACTTAGTACATCTTAGGATAACTGCTACCTACTTCATGGTTTGACATTACATTAAATATAAAAAAGGCAGATATTCTCAATTTTCCACGTTAGCATAGAAATCACTGCTATCCAGGTTAACCTTGATAATCCCACAATTGTGAGATACAAATCTCAATAAACAATTCTGTTGAGAAATTGGCAATTCAAAAATCTGTAGAAAATATTTTAAAATTTAAAAAAAGAGGGATACAACCCACCTCATTTATCATTTCTATTTCTCTAAATGTCAGTCTGTCCAGCCAATCTACTTTCACCATGTGTCCTTGACGATGAGCTTTGGTGAGCTGCAGAGCAAACACAACAGGGGAAGTGTTAATACAGATCTAACGGAACAGAGGCTACAGAGTAGAAGTGTCAACTTCACATACGATATATTTTCCGACACCCAACAAAGACAATATGCAACGATCAGGATAAAAAACTTGGTGGGAGACAAATGATTTTTTTCAATAAAAACAATCAAGAAAAAAATGTACAAAGGTCCACAATCTGCCATATTTTGATATGCTAAATAATAATGAAGTATTCCCTTAAATTACCTCCATGTTCCATATTTCTTATATTATTATCATTATAAAGAAGGAAATGATAATAAAAATAATTCCTTGAAGGAGAAATAAGTCACTTTTTCTCCTTTATTTAAATCTTTCAATCTGTCAAACATATGAAAGGTCATAGTTAGACAGCAAGATATTTCTCTGGTACTTATAAATTAATACTCTAAGTTTTAAGCTCACCCATATGCACATATGCTTTCATTTTAGCAGTTGGTAGAGTTCTGATGTCTTACACATCAATCTACCTTTAGTTTTATAAACTAAATATTGACTATTCAAATCCACAGAGAAATAAAAAAAAAAAGCTGCAAAGTTCTCAAATTGAAAGTTTTGTATTAGAAAGCATAATTTTAAACATTAACTGTGTGTATCAAATTTCCTCTTTCCTTCGAAACAAATTCATAGCATAAAGCAAAACTAGACATCAAAGTTTTCTACAGCAGCTTATCTCTTCATTGTCCACATCACTACAGCATTCCTGTAGGGATACCAACACTGCCAATCAATTATTATCTCTCTCACAGAACTAAAAATCTTTACCATCAATATTCTTTATCTTCTTCAACTCATCACAACTACATGGTCATACTATTTCAGAAATAAAAATACATATTTCACACAAAATGTTTGAGTTCACTGTAATAAAAAATAGCAATTTAGCTTTCTTCCACTAAAAATTCCTTTTCACCTGAGGCAATTTCTAAATGAAAATGTATAAAAATATATTTAGTGCTTGGCCTAATCATACAAAGCAGGAACTAAATATTTTGTTGGATCTGGTGGAACATTCAAAAAATATGCTAGCAACACGGAAATCTCTAATGACAATCACAAGGGAACTGAAAGTGGATCGGGCATTGTGACCTAAAGGAAAGAGTGCTAGGCTAGCACCCAGAAGACCTGCATTCCAACCCTCAAAGTCCATTATCAAACTTGGTCATTTTTGAACCCATATCAATAAAATTAAAGTATGAACCTCTATTCCTGCTCCCAAAATTCAAATAAGATAATGAATGCAAAATATGACAGATGGTATCATTTTGTGTAGTCAGAGACTTCTATTTTTACTCACTTTGCAATATGTTCCAAGTTGGTTTTTAAAATAAATAAAAATATAAAAGGTCATATTACATCCTTTGCTTGTATAAACAAAGTAAGAGTGAAAATTAGTAGCAAGAGTTTATATACTTTCTAGAGGAATGGGGAAAAACAGTATCTATTTACATGCCATATGTTTGGCATTCTTTATGACCACACTATTAAGTAGACAGTTTTGATCCTAGTTTGCAGGTGATTATCAATTTTTACTATGAAGTGGCCAGGTTAGGATTTAAGTTTCAGGTCTTTATGCTGCTAGAGCCTGTGCTCCTGCCAACAGTCATTGCTGTTTCCCCTCTCCTGATGCACTGTTACTAAGAGATTTACATTCAATTAAGTTCTGTCATTGATTCAACATTAGTTTTGTCTTTATGATATAATAGTTGACCCAATACTAATTTCCTATGAAGAAAGAACTAGCAATAGTAAATTAAGCTTAGATGTGGGAGAACGTACTGGGGCCATTTTTCCTCCTGTACTAAATTACCCAGAAAAATAAAAAATGTTCTAAAGTCATCCTCACTATCCCCAAATTTATATTTGCTGCTAATACATATTGCTTCCTATAGAGCATATACTTGGCTTTCCTATTTGAAAATTAAATATGTCATTTCTCAATCTTATGAAGAGCTACCGAAGAATGTATGGTCCATGTGGCAGTACTAAAACTGATGAAGCCACTATGGAGGACAAGTGTAAATTATCCTAAAGACATCCGCATTTGTGCACCTTTATTTGCAATACAGAAAAAATAGCTATAAAGGAAGAAAAATGTCCATCTCAATAGAGGAAACTGCAAAGTAAGCTATGGTACACACACACTATAAAATATCATAATGAGAAAGAATGAGGAAAATCTTGTTGAGTGCAAAAGGAATTACAAAATTAAGGGTCTCATTTATGCCATAACAATTGTTTACATGTTTTTCTTCTGCACCAGAGTTTGATATTGAGAGCAGAAATTCTTCATATTTCTCTATTTGAATTAATTCTACAATTTTGGCAGAACCAAATAGTTGCCACTCAACATGTTTCCTAGCTACTTGTCCTATTTACCATTTACTACGTAATAAACAACCCCAAAATTTAGTGGCTTAAACAATATTTCTTTTATTGTTTCTCATGATTATTTGAGAAGTCATCTTCTTGAGGAACATTTGAATAATTTTTCACTTTGGTTTTGGGTTCACTTACAACTCCTCATAAGACAGTAGTCATTTGGGGGCTGGAGCTGGCACATCCAAGATGACTTTATGTCTAACACCCTGGTGGACAAGGGTGAGCTTGGCTGGGATGCCAGGGTGGTGGCGCCTCTTTCCTCATGTATTCTCAATGCCACTCCCTCTCTAAGTGGTTTTTAAACTCCAACAGAATAGCTAGACTTCTTACATGGTGGCTCAATGTTCCCAACAAGTGTAGAAACAAAAGCCGTCACGCTGTCTTGCCTGCGACAGAGCTTTACTTTTGCTACACTGTGTCAGGTAAAATGAGTCACAGGGTAGTATAGATCTAACATGGAAAAGGATGACATCAGGAGGCATGTTTCATTGAGGGCCATCAATAGAGACTAGTGAGCACAGCACTTTTTACCAGAGAGTTCAAGTATATAATACAATGGATTGTTCAACTGCAAAGGAGCAGTGTGGTAGAGCTTGGTGATGACAACGTCAGCTCTTGGCTGGACTTTAAGCAGCAAGAAAAGCCTAGAATTAGCTACCACAATTGCTAAATGATCACAATCGCTGAATGATCTGTCTCTGCCTTCCTCTACAAATTAATCTCCTTAATTCTTCCACTATCTCATTGCATTCCACCTACCAGTCTCTTTGGTTTTTCAAAACATAAGTCCTTTTATTTGTAGGGCTCAATGCAAATGAAATAATTAATAATTATTAATAATTTTGAATTAAAATTTTGAATTAAACATGTTGCAAAATCTTATAAAATGATAAAGCACGATGTAAGCTGTAAGTAGCTACTCTAATTAGCCCATAACCTATGTCACTTAATCTCTTGTAGGTGCTGACAACAATGTAGAAAGACCTAGGTAGTTTAAACCAGTCCAAAGCTTCCAGTTATCCCAAATCCTAGAACTTCTGCAGATACTAAAGACCAAAAATAAACTTTGAAACATAAGTGGAAATACTGACTTATTATTTTATTACTGGCAGAACAATTTATATTTTATTTTAGGTCGGAAATGCCAGTGACCTAGATCTTTCCAAGGAGAAAATCTGCATTATGATAAGCAGAGGGTAAAAGTAGTATAATCTGTTTCAATTGTTTGTGAAGAAATAATCCTCTAAGTTGTGAAGAAATAATCCTCTAGGTTGCCGATTCTTGGAAGGAGACAGGTAAAAACGAGTCTTTCTTTCTTTTTTAAGGAACACAGATTTCTAGAGAATTCACAAGAAATTATATAGAGCTTGGAAGAAAAGCCCATGATCCCAAAAAAGGCATAATTGGGTCCTAACTTCTCCAAGAATTAAACAGCAAGGGGTTTTAAAAGCTACTTAAAGAAAAGAATCCCCAAGAAGTAAATAACAACATGCTCAGGAAACTTCTTGGAGTACTAATCATGTATTATCAAGTTTAATGGGAGGACAAAAACATGTCCTTGAGGAAGATATCTCAGATTAGTAGGTGTTTAATAAAAGTACCAAAGACAGAACTAAACATAGGCCAACTAGCTGCGCTATATACAAACTAAGAAAAGCAGGAAAAATGAATGTCAAAACACATAGTGACCCTTGGAAACAGACACACTTCCATGATCATCACAATTCACAGCTCAGTGCTTCTTATTTTTATCTGCCCTGCCAGACTATAGCTTCTTGAGTGCTAAAGCTGTGTGAATGAATGGTTGATAGAACCTAGATTTATTTATTTAAAGAATATTTATATTTATAGAAAGACCTTCTATATGGAAGGGAGACAGGATGGAAAACAAAGTTTGCATACTGTGGAATTCTGCCCAAGAGTTTTGGGGACAAGGAGGCAGGGCAGTAGAAGGAAGGGAGTGACACTCAAAAGGAAGCTGAATAAAAAAATGACTTGTGACCTTGGTCAATTTTCCCTAGAATTTATGTACCCTCAACATAAATATATGTTACTTGATTGTAACAAACTTTCATCATGTCCCCTGCCCTTGATATAAGCACAGAATGTTGAACAAAAGAAGCAAGTTCTCTGCCCTCAAAAAATTTCAAGATAGGAAAGGGTGAGTCATTCACATGGTACGCATAGTGTAACTATAAATTGGATCAGTGACATAAAAGTAATAGTGGGGGTGGGGGAGGTCTTGAGACAGGTCACATTTAAGGACTTGAAGGATAAGGAATCAGCCAAACAAATAGGATGAACCTTTTAAGCAGAGAAAAATGCAAAAATATTCCCCAAACTTTGATCCTCATTTTAAGCATGCATGTATACCTTCTAACTATGTCTGATAAGTCGGAAACACAGGCTATGAGCAAATAAATAAATCTTCTAGAAACAACTCAAAAGAATAATTCTCACGTTTCATTTCAAATCAACAGGAAATTTAAAGTGGACACTGGCTCTGTAACAGCAAAGAACTGCAACATTTTTAATATCCAACCACAGAGGAATCCTGGGATGAATTAAGTCATATCCACACTACGCAAAATCTTCCAGTTGTCACACACCATGTTGTAGAAGTATCTTACACAACCTGGAACAATTCTGAGACATCAGTAAGTATAAAAAGCAGGATTCAATCAAATACACACACATTATAATCTCAATTTTAAAATAAATGCATATACACTCATATGCAGTACACATTTATGTATTTGCTAAAAACACATAAACTAAAATATTAACAATGGTTATCTCTGGGTATATACATAAGGGTGCTCTTGCCTTTTTTGAGAAAATGAAATTATTTTCACTATACTTATTACCATAAATGATCAAGTCTCCATTGATTTATATTGTGGATAAAAAGTAAGTGTAATATAAATACATATCAAAAAAACTTACATTGTACATTCATTTACCTAGATGTGGGTTACATGATTATGTGGGATAGATTCACATTCCTAAATTACTACAGGTCACCTAGTCTCATATTGCACTGCATTTACTGCTCACATTATTTGCATTTCTACAACTACCTCAATATCTTGTTCCTCTAACTTCCTTAGTTAAAGGCCACAACTTAACTCTTTTAACTCTTTCATCTCCCTGAACCTAGAATAGAACTGAGCTAAATTAATAAATACTTGAACAGAATATCACAATTTGTCTGACTATTGCTCTTATAGATTTCTATTATTTAAAAGTATAATTCTTCAAAAAGCATAAGCAATAAGTCTAAAATCAAATACAAGCTATGTAGTCATTTATAACTTAAGACAAAATATAGTTGTATATAAGAATTCATTTGAAATACTGAGATTTTAAAAAGAATATATGTGTTTGTAGTATGTGTGTGTGTTAGAGAGTTGGCATACACCTATGTATTCATTAGCAAGCACAGAAGTTTCTTTTAGTTTCTTCTATATTCCTGATTAAGTCTTGGCCACAAATCTTCTATTTTACTTTCAAACTTTACAGAAAGAGTAGTATTTGCCTTATAAAAGTTTCATTTAGTTAAACTTCTCAGAAATAAATCTAGTGTTAAAGGTATGTTACTTTCTATTTTTCTGGCAAACACTACAGTTGTAAAGACAGAAAACAGATTTAAAGAACATAAATCAATTAGTAGGGCTCAATCTTTTCTGGAAAAAACTAATTTAGTCTTCTTGCTACCATTAGTTTTAAGACAAATCTAAAAGTTTTGACAGTCTTACACAACAGTAAGCAAACCAAATTGATTAATAAAAAAGATGTTACCATGTAGCATCAGGACCCTTTTGTTATATCATAAAAGAATGGCAACACAGAATCAAATCAAATAAGCTATGTTTATATTAGCTATACTAGATAGTCACACAAAAACCTGTAGCTAAAGAGGTATATTTGTGGATGTCAATGGTGACAACTGAACAAGTCTGACAGTCTTGAATAGTTTCAGCAGTTATCATCATAATTCTGTCGTTATTGCCATTTACAAAATATTTGAGGAAAAAAAACAATATGAGATCCTTCTGCCCAACACAAATTTTACAGGCAGAATTTTGTGCTTTCATTTGTAAAGTAAAATTTTCTTCTTCAATTCTTTTAACCACATTTTCCTTCCTCGAAAACATAGTCATTTAAAAACAGAAGTTCTGTTTATTTTGTTCCTAGTGATTAAATTATTGCAGACAAAATATATACATGGGGTGTTCTTGCTCTTTTTGAGAAAATGAAATTATTTTTACTATACTTTTTACCATAAATGGTCAATCTCCACTGTTTTATATTGTGGATAAAAAGTAAATATAATATAAATACATATCAACAAAACAATATACATTGTACATTCACTTACCTAGATGTGGGTTACATGATTACAGGGAATAATTAGCATTCCTAAATTACTATACCTAGTCTCATGTTGCACTGCATATGCTGCTCACATAACTAATGGCAGTTGATAAGTGAACTGATTAGAAGGCAAAAAACCTCAGATTACTATTCTTTCAGCTATACCCTAAATCATTAAATAACTAACCTATGGAGAAAGGACACTTTCTTTACATGAAGTGCCTAACTAAGTGAAGGTAACCAAGAATAGATATTTCTTACAAAGGAACAAACTTTCCAAGAAAAGCCCTAACCCATGGAATCAATTAATTTTAGGTATCACTTAGTGTTATCGTTGGAAAAAATTATACTACATAATTATAATAAAGGAAAAAATCATGAAGAGGTTCTTCAAAATTATTTACTTTATTAAACTAATTCTATTCAGAATGTCAGTTTATTCATGAACATTACTTCACACAATTTTCTCAAGGCAGAAATATGTGCATAATCCATGAGAATTATACTTAATCAACTTGCTATACAGTAATCTATAAACAAAATTATCTGAGGCAAATTTTCCTTTTCTGAATAATTCAAAATAAAATAATGACAATGGCATTATCATGATCCCATAATCTGCAGAGACAGTGAAGTTCAACTGACCACATTATAACAATGAAAAACATCCACATAGAAATAACTAGTTATGCAATATCCCATCGTAAGTTAAAGCTGTAACTCAGGGATGTTAACTTCCAGTCTTTCTCCCAAGTTATAATGGGTCTCATTAATATTTAAACTTTCCATCAGTTTTTATAGTTCTATTGATCTTAAAAACATAAATGAAAAGGTGATGTCTGGATTTTTCAAAACACCTCCCTGGATTCTTTCATGTTTTCCATTTCTCCAAAATCTAACTACAAAATACTACTATACAAATACAGATTTTAAAATCCATATAAATCATCAATTTGATACCCTATTCAAATTGCTCAAGGATTTGTAACAAGAAATATCCAGTTTACAGCAAAAATCACTTAAGTCTAAAACCCAAAACACTTGCAGATCTTTCAAAGCATCTCTTCCCATTCTCTAGGTTTTTCTAACTTCTACAGCAAATAAGCAAATAACATTAGGTTTGATTTCAGCTCCAAAGATGTAGAAGACTAAGATAAAGTAAAAAACCTCCCACAACATACAGCTAAAAATGCAAAGGAACAATAAAGTAGGTATACAAATCTAGCAAGGCAAACTTCGCAAAAAATGAGTTTACACACTAAAATACAATACACTAAAAGCTAAAGTCAGCAGTCACAATAAACTGGAATACATCCACAAGATATCAGGCAGAGAAAAATTCCTCCTCTGAAACAGATGATTTTATAAGCTGGTTCTATAAAACCTGCTGAAGTCAACAAGACCATGATGCCAAAACTAGAGAAGGAAAGTGAAAAGAAAATCATAGGCAAATCTCAATTATAAAAAATATACAAATGCAAAATTATGGAAGAAATTGGCAACCTGATTTAAGCAATTAAAACAAATTCAGCATGATGAAACAGGATTTACTCCAAGAAAGGAAGGAGCATTTAACAGAGAAAATCTATCAATGTAACTCGCTGCATTATGAAGTGTTACAGAGACCCTCCTAAGATCTTCCAAAGTTCAGGGATTCAGCAGATGAACTTTCAGAACTCAGAGGCAGTTGTAATCACAGCTCAGACTTACGACAGTCACACAGTAAGATTATACATTTGGGTAGGCCAGTAATAGAAAAAGACATAGGAGGAGTCTGGAGACATCCACACACAGGCTTCCTATGCTCTCCCCTCCCAGCCTGGGAGAAACACATAGCATGTTTGATTCTCTTATAAGAAAAATACAGACTCAGAGTTTAGGAATTTTTATTGGATTTGGTCACACAGGCATTCTCTGCCTCACAACTAGCAAAATTCTAGACTCCAAGTAAAAAAGCAGGTGCTCACCACAGATCACATTGTAGAAGCATTCTAGGCTCAGTGAAACATCTGCATCGGTTAGGAATTGTTTCAGAAGCCCAGTTCTCAGAAACCTGCCAAGGGACAACCTTGCAAGCAGCTCTTTCTACAGACAGCAGAAGGCTATCTTAGGTCTACTATGTTAACTCTTTTTTGTTTTGTTTAAGAGATAAGGTCTCACGATGTTGCCCAGGATGAACTCAAACTCCTGGGCTCAAGCAATCTTCCTGTCTCAACCTCCCAAGTTGCTGGAACTACAGACACACTCCACCACTCCCAGATGTTAACACTCTTCTTCACGTTAAATTAAAGAAGAAAAGAAGACATGCTCAAAAGAATCCTAAAAGGTTTTTAGTAAGTTTCAATACCCATTCATCATGTAAATTTTTGATAAAATAGGTCTTTTTTTTTTTTTTTGAGTGGGAGTCTCACTCCATCCCCCAGACTGGAGTGCAGTGGCACACTCATCACAGCCACCCCAGCATCGACCTGCTGGGCTCAGGCAACCCTTCTGCCTCAGTCTTCCAAGTAGCCAGAACTACAGGCACATGCTACCACACTCAATTAATATTTTTATCCTAGAGATGAGGTCTCACCAAGTTGCCCAGGTTGTCCTCAAACCTGTGGGCTCAGGCAATCCTCTCACCTTGGCCTCCCAAAGTGCGGGGATTACAAGTTTGAGATACCACACACGGCCAGTCTTATTTTTAACACGATAAAAGAAATATACCAAGTATAGTCAACATCTTACCAAATGGCTAAATGTGAGAAGTATTCTCATTAAAGTCAGGTAAAAAAACAAGGATGCCTCTACTACTGATTCTATTAAATACTGTTTCAGACACTATGGTTTCTATTAAACATTATACTGCTAAAAACAAGGCCAGGCACAGTGGCTCACACCAGTAATTCTAGCATTTTGGGAGGCTGAGGTGGGAGGATTGCTTGGTCTCAGGAGTTTGAGACCAGACTGGGCAATACAGTAAGACCCTGTCTTCTAAAACAACAACAAAATCAAAAATTAGCAGGGCATGGTGGTGTGCACCTGTAATCCCAGCTACTCAGGTGGCTGAGGCAGAAGGATTTCCAAGTCTAGGAGACTGAGGCTGCAGTGAGCTGTGATCATGCCACTGCACTCCAGCTTGGGCAACAGAGCAAGATACCAACGCCCATTCCCATCCCACTCCCCCAAAAATTGGTTTACTCATACACTGGAATAATACAAAGCAGTTTAAATGAAAGCATGTGAGCCATACAGATTAGCAAGGATAAATATAAAAAACACCCACCATTATATAAAGGAGAGAAATCTTTATAATATGTTTTAAAATCTTTTTTCAAAAAAAGATGTGAAACAAGGTAAAATTTTAACATATGTTCAATGCTGAGAGTGGATATACATGATGTCTGTTACATACTTTTTGTGTACTATTCTGCTTAAATTGTTATATAATAAAAATAAAACTTAAATACATACATAATTTTAAAACCCTGGCATTTCACTTGCTTTGACTAGGAAAACTGAATAAATCTACCAGTCACTGAATGCCTTCTTACAACCTCTTCTCACCAATCTTGAGCTTCAATTATAATTTAACTAAATTATATTATTAACTACCCTAAGCTGAAGAACACTTTGATATAGAGGATAAAACTTAACTAAGTCAGTTAGATTATCTACCATAGATTTACTTCTTCAATGTGCTTTTAGTGCATTCAAAACAAAAGGAAAAATATAAAAGACTGTTATCTTTAGGGATTTTTCTTTACAAACGTCAGACAATTCTAGCCACAGCTTTCTCATAACCTGGCCAAACCACCCTCCCATGTGACAGAGAATCATTGGTCTCTTTTGGGTTATCTTTCCTTTGAGTTTCTCAAATTGACACAATGTTCTACCTGTCTCAAACTTTTTTTCCCTTCACTATAAATGTAATCCTAAAGTCTAATGTGACATCTTTAGTTTTTTTCCAAAATGTGTTTATTTCTTTTTCACCAGTTTTTCATACTGGTTAAAATTAGCCTAGAGAAGCAGTGTCCTTTTTATCCTTCAACCTTCTGAAAGACAATCCTATGCTCAAGTCAATAATTTGACAAAGGCTTTAGCTAAATGAATGAGATTTCATGACCATCACTAGCAACTTTCTAGCTGCATCATTTTTTGTGATTGCATGAAGAAAATATCAGCCACTTCCTCTCCATGTCTCTAAAATATTTCTGCAATTTTACAGCATCTGTTATTTTTGTCTTTTGTATACTTACTTAAGGGTTCTCACATGTGTTTGTACCTTAAGGTTCCTATCCTATTAATAGTTTCTTTAAATAACATATACCTTGTACACAGTCATGCTTCCTTTCCTCCTAAAGCCTTTGTTCTTTGCGGTTGCACTGACTATGGTGAAAAAAAAATCTTCAGAACTTATTTTTTTAATTGGCTTTCAAGTATGTATCGGTAACAACTGAAGTCCTAAGTATCATTCATAACTCCAATTCATTCATAGCACAAATATGTAATGGGTGTGACTATGTGCAGGTCACTGTTTACTAAGTTACTGTGCATCATCTTTTATGCCATATCTGAGGACCTGCAATGCATACATTGTTTCCAGATTCTGTCTCCCCCTTCTCCTATTTTCAGTTTTAATCTTCTGAACAAGAACAATATATGCTTCATACAAACAAATCCTTCCCAATCCTTAAATCTTAAGCATGTCACTGATACTTTCTTTCAAACAGAATTTATATAATACATTTAAAGTTCTGATTTCATGTCCTGGTTCTGCAATTTACCAACCATGTGACCATAAATAAACCACTTAACATCTCTAAGCATCCATCTTTTCATGAGTTTAAAAACAATGTAGATTACAAGTTCAAGTTCTATACTTGCCAGATTAAATACAAATAAGTAAAATAAAGTAATAACACCAGCAAACTTTTATTAGTGCTTAGTATTTTCTGGACAGCATGCTAAATTCTTTAAAAAGTAAATCATTTACATTTCTTTCCAATAATCCCCAAAAGTAGATATAACTATTATTATTTCACAGATGAAAATTTCGTAACAGTAAAGATTAAATACCTTGTCCAAGACCATGGCTAAACAAGAGACACAACTGGGATTTAAATAAAAAATGGTCTCTAAAGGCAAGATCTTAACCTCTTCTCCATTTTGTGTGCAATCTATGCTAAAAGGTTTCATTGATATTAAAGCACCTTATACTCGCAAGGCAATTATAAATATAGTTATTATTACTAGTCATATTACCACTAACAATAATAACATCAGGAACTTAGTAATATACTTTTTTTTTTTTGGTCCCCAACATTTAAAATTGTGCCTCTGACATACTAAGCGATTTTGGGGAGGATAAATAGGACTTGTCCACGTACCTAAAACTAAAATCTTAAGTAGCTCCTCTAATCAAGGCCTCAAGACAAGTACTCATTTGATGCAATACATCAATGCAAAATATTTTATTTCAAGGGCAAATATTTCAGTGGATCAAAAAGTACAATACCTGAAAATAAACAACTTCAGATCCACTTCAGAAAATTAATCATGTGCCCAGTGTCTAGTTATCTTAATCTCAATTTTAAAGGATTATTTTGTGATTGTGATGTGTCAATGTTTATCCAAAACATGCAGCATAACCAGCATATTCCAATAATTCGCAAACTGAAAAAAACCGAAAAAGAATATCCTTACAGATTTCCCCAAACTAATATAAATATCTCACATGACTTCCCAGATCCTTCATGGTTCACTAAGAAATCAACAATCTCATGAAGACTAATTTAATTTTCAAGGTTCTTTGAAAAATGGTGTTCCTGATAGGAGACTCAGGTAATATGGCTACTAGAAAGATATACTCACCCATTACAAATATGTAAATTGGCGCTCAAGATCAGCACTGTCTAGCAGAACTTTTGGCAATAATGGAAACATTTCATTTCTGTCCTGTCCAATAGACAGCCTCTAGCCACATGGGTCTTTTAAGCTCTTGAAATGCAGTTATGGTGACAGAGCAACAGAATGCTTCGTTTTATTTAATTTTAATTTATCTAATTTAAATTGTTGCATGGGATTTGGGGCTATAATATTAGATATTGTAGCCCTAGATTATAAATGACTCTTTGAAGTGGTTGGCATGAACCTATTCTCAAGAAATGAATTACTCCTGAATGAACTTGAAAAATCCAGCTTTCACTGCAATAAACCTGAGATTTGGACCCTGAACCTCAGTGACTCCACACAGACACTCTGAGGTTCAGCCTGAAGCCCACATCTTACCACCTCTTCTCTGCAGCAGCCCTACCCATCACACTCTACTCAACACTCCCAAACCTATCTGTGTCACACAGACCACAAAGCATTTTTCATCAAGTTGTTACTTTCTCTTTTCCTCCTCTTAATCAAATTGACAGAAACTAAAACACATTCCAAAGGCATCAAGCAGAGCTGCTAAAATGAAAAGAAGACAGTAGAGAAGCATGCTTCTGCACTAACTTTTCATATCTAAAGACATGAATTCAAATATAAATCAAACACTAAAGCTTGGGAGTCACATCCAAAACCCCAGGTGGATATGCATTTTAGTCATAAAACTCTTATAATGCGACAAGCTGAGAAACAAAGCAGATGGGAACAATGGGTAAATTTGCGCACGTAAGGCCCACAACCATTAAAAGGCTGGGTCATGGACAAGGAAAGTTTAGCAAATGCTCCAGAAATCCGAACTTTTATTATTTTCACAAGTCAAATCAAACAAAAAGACACTGTATTAGTAAAAATTAACTAGGGAAACTTAGAAATGGGAAAGAGAAGAAAATACAGAAGATGGCGGGTGCAGAATATATTTTAATACATTGATGTTTTCCTGGTTGCCACTGGAAGTCTAAGAAATCCTAGTTATAAAAAATGAGACCCAAACTTAGGAAAATAGTGTTGTTTCCTTTTCTTGAACTCATTTTTTTTTCAAAGGCAAACTAAGCAAGTCCACAAAATGATGTAAAATGATTTGAGAGATTAATTCCACTAAAACTATTCAGAAAGGATTTGACTTTTTTAAACTGTTAAACTTGGAAAACAGACTTTTAAATTTTAAACTTCAGCTATTCATATTGTTCTTAGAATTCACCTTTCACAGTTGAGCAATAAAACAGAATAAGAATGATAAGTCCAGTTTGGAGCTGAAGGTCTATGCTTAATAATTATTGAACACCATCTTTTCACAGTCACCTAAATAGTTGATCTTCATGTCACAGTCTTCTTGTCCCATTATCTCTAGGCAACCAAGACCGAAGCAGTTCTATAACTGAATAAACTTTCTTACATTACATTTTGAAAATTGTCACGATGCTATTTATTTAGGCTTATGAGTACAATACATAGTAACCATGTTTAGTTATTATTAAAATTTATGTGTACTTTTTTACTCTTAAGCCAACAGCCTTCTCAACAATAAGAAACAATCATAGTAAATTCACTGTATAGAAAATCAAAGTGCAACAAGAAATAAACCATTCAGTTAAACCTCATCTATTTGAACATTTCTTTTCTTAAAATGGTAGTGTGCGAAAAACAAGCATTTCTTTTCCTAAAATGGCAGTATGTGAAAAACAAGCATTACATCTACAATCTCTGTTCTTCTTGTATAAAAATGGAAACAGCATACAAATTCTTTCCCACTTTTTAAAAGTTTATTAAGCTAAGACAATTTCAAAATGTTTTGACAAAGAGAGCAACAATCTAAATGGACAACATTTTTTTCATGAAAGTGCATGCACATAAGAGCAGGCACTATTGTGACACAACTAAGAACAAATAAGAACCGGGCTCGGTGGCTCAGCCTGTAATCCCATGCTTTGGGAGGCTGAGGTGAGTGGATTGCCTGAGCCCCGCCTGGGCAGCACGACCTCATTTCTACAATAAACCAAAAAATCAGCCGGGCGTGGTAGCACATGCCTGTAATTCCGGCTACTTGGAAGGCTGAGGCGGAAGGATCGCCGGAGCCCAGCAGGTGGAGGCTGCAGTGGCCGGGAGCGGCCACTGCACTCCAGTCTGGGCGACAGAGTGAGACTCCAACTCAAAAAAAAAAAAAAAAAGAACAAATAAGTATCTAAGTGTAATTTGAATTTTAAAATGTAAGTATACTCTCTGTGGTTAAGTTAAGATCATAACAAGTTATCAAAATATCTTCTCTGTGGTATAGAGCAAGGTAAGTGGATCATGCTCTGGGTGAGGAAGGAGTTGTTTTCAGGAAGCCTGTCTCAAGCATTTAAGTAAAGAGCAGGCACTAATCAATAACAACAAAACCTAAGCACACAGCCCCATTTCACATTAGGCAAGCCCTATGTACTACTTTACTGTAAGCACATGCATTGCAGGAGAAAAGGAATGACATGAACACAGTACATAGTTGCAAGTTGATAATCACAATTTTACTTTCTACTAAGGTGACAAATATAAAATCCAGGTAGAGAAATGACCCCAATTATCTGCTATGTCAGTACTTTTAAATTCATAAACTATGAAGAGCTACAAAATACCTAAGCAATTATCATTTTAAACTTCTGATTTTGCAGGCTCCAAAATTATTTTCCCCAAGTTGGTAGGATGGCCAAAACTCTGGACTCAGCACAGTGCTCTTCCCATTGTAAAGTGCTTCCAAGTGCTCACGATCCCTATTTCATCAAACCTAAGACATCATTTTGAAAACACATTTTTCTCCAACAGTAGAGATATAACAATTCTGAAACCTCAGACAACACAGCCAAATGCTGTATGTGGAAGAATAGAATATAGTATTAGCCCCACATGTCAAGAAATAAAAAGTTTCCTTCAAAGAGGGAGCAATTCCTTAACAATGTTACAAACAGGATACATTTTTCCCTTAAAAAAAAAAGTAATTACTGGTTTTGATAGTTGCTATG
The DNA here is from genome assembly GCF_000164805.1 of Carlito syrichta. Taxonomy (NCBI): domain Eukaryota; kingdom Metazoa; phylum Chordata; class Mammalia; order Primates; family Tarsiidae; genus Carlito; species Carlito syrichta. Next base: position 130,344 of record NW_007259798.1, read on the forward strand.
GTCTTTGGGGAACATAAGTTAACATTAATGCAAGCTGTCACTGCATAGCAAGCTCTGAAGTCTCCACTCCAGAAGTTAAAAGTGCAATTCTATTACAGATAAAAGAATGTGGGAAAGAGCTCAGCTTCAATTACCATCAGAAAAACTGTAGGATGCTTATTCTCATCAATTTTTATTCCCATTTTAAAGATTTACAAACCAATAAAGACTTAGCTCAAAACTGCTAACCATTCTGGGCAATACAGACAGCACATAAATTCTAATAACTATCTCTTGAAAAAGTAGGACCCACTTACCATACTCTCATATAAAGAATTTACATAGAATGTTGACAATGACTGTTACCAATTAACAAAAACATTAAGAAAGCTTCTTCCCAACACCTCATTTAGCTCTGTGTATGTTTAGTCATCATTTCTAGAGTTACTAACGTGTGCAAATAACGAAAAGACTAAACATGCACCCATATAACTCTTAAGGGTTACTGTTTCAATCATAAAAAAGTTGATCATTATCAAGTCACATCTTATTTCAACTATAAAGCCAAAAGATTAAAATGAGAAATAAACACTATAACATTATGCTATGCTAAATTAAAAAGCTGGAAGTCCAATTCATATAAATTCTAATGATTATACTACATACACTAATGTCTAAAATATGTCATAGTTATTAGAAAAATTATTATTTGAAACTTCCAGCAAAAATAATTAGGAAAAAAATTAGAAACATGTGAACAGAAGCCTAACTAATGTGTTTAACAGAGAAACAAAGTAGATAAATGGTGCAACTATATAGCTTTAGATTTCTTAGCTCTTGCAGATTTATAACTTCATCTATAATATGAATCATAATGCTGCTCTTAAAAGACAATTTAAGAGCCTTTGCTGCCTCAATACTTGCTAAACTCCTCTTGCACTTGAAATTTAACCTTTTTCGTATTATAATGACCCACAGCCTATAAATGAGTTGATTCTAGTAAAATTTCTATTAACGATTCAAGGCTTATAAAAAAAAGTCAGAGCAAGTAGCTTAAATAAAAGTTCATCATTAAGGTGAAGTCAAAAGCTTGAGAACTTTCCTATATCCCATGTGAGAATGCAAACAAAATCTCAGAATGAATAGATGAACTGAATATTAAATCTTATTTAATTATGGAGGGGGAAGATTAACAATAGTATATTGGTCAATACAGTTATTAGGTAACAATGACATCATTTTTCCCTAAAATAGCAATACAACAAGACAGCATGAACTTGACAAAAATTTTATGTTGAAGCACAAAGCCTAGCTAATGCAGATACTTTATAATTAAGATTTCTTCCCTATGTAAGTAAAGGCAACAAGCTGTTAAATACTTGGGATCAAAACGTTTTCTAGACATTAGAGAGTCTTTCATACTAATAAGATTGTGGAAAAATATATGTAGGAATTAAGTCTCTTAACAAGAGAACTATAAAGATATCTTTAAACATACCTAGCACAATACTTTCTGAGAGTCCCAAAATAAGTAAAAGTGTTGCAATTTAGGCACAGAATTAAGCTTAGTTTTTGTATTTCTAAGTGAAAATACTTGATTAAAACAATTTTGAAAGAAAAAGGTAATAACTTAGTCTGCTTACAAAAAGGGGGGTAGTGAAAGAAATTTAAACAAGTTAATTGTATAAGGAATCTTCACTTCCAAATAAGCATCTCTAGCATGCAACACTTGCATATTTAAGGCTATGTCAACAGAATAAGTAACATCATGAAAATATCGGCAAGAGCTCTACATGTTCAAATCTGACACATTTCCAGACAAAAGAGGTCACATATTGTATGATTCCACTTACGTAAAATATCCAAAATAGGCAAATTCATAGAGATAGAAAGTAGATTAAAGCAGTAGTTCCCAGGAACTTGGAGGAGGAGGAAATGGGGAATGACGACTGCTTATGGTGCATGGTTTCTTTTAGAGGTGATGAAAATATTCTAAAATTATATAGTGGTGATAATTACATAACTCTGAATTTACCAAACCACCACACTGTACACTTTCCTTAAGTGAATTTCATGGTAGATGAATTATATCTCAATAAAACTGCTATTAAAAAGTTAAATCTAAATTTGTAAAAAACTCTGACAGAATTCATAATGCCATGGTATACTATAACAGTCATCATTCAGAGCTTTCCACCTGTTCCAAATGTCTCTTTTACCTTGGCAAGGCGGCTCATCTGATCTTCAGAGAGAGTGCTACTTGTTCTGCCAGGAGTTTTTGTGGGTTCTGATCCATCTGCTTCTACATTGGGCCAGACTTTCAAGTCATGCATCCCTTGGCGAAACATGCTATGGAAACAGAGAATGTTCAGAGTAGAAGAAAATTAATACAGCTCATTATAGGAAATTTTAGAGTCCTAAAAATAAAGACAAGTCTACACAAGGAAATATATGCCTCTATTGCCAAGCTTTAAGCCCCCAGTGGGATGTAAAGCAATTAACGAAGCAACTAAAATCCATGTCACACTGTTTTTCACATGCCATTCTTTTCTCCTCCAAGCAGTAAGAACTATTCCACGTAGACTGGAAGGAGAGAAGGGTTGGTAATGAGCACACATGCTTCATCACTTTGGTGGATATCTTAGAAATAATAGAGATTGAATCCCTACCCAATGGAAGAATGCCACATTCACAATGACTAAAATAAAAATTTTAATAATTACATAACTGTTTTCTTTAAGTGATGATTCAGATACAGTAAACTATCTGGTCAAGCGCCCAGGTTTGAATCTCAGTGCTATTACCTACATGACCTTGAGTAAGCTACTTAACCTCTCTGTACCTCAGTTTCCTCTTTTATAAAATGAGATTATAATGAGTGACTGTATCTCACAAGGTTATTGGAAAAACTGAACAAATCAGTATAAGTAAAAAGTACTTAAAATACTGATTGGCATATAGAAAGAATTCAATAAATGTTAGCTATTATTAGCCTTTTTGCTGTACAGGTTGATTTTTCTCCTATCTTCTTTTCCACAAAAGGACATCCTAAAAGTGAAAATAATAGTGAGCTCATACAAAAAAATTTCTCATGTCTATAAGTCACAAATATAGCATAGAGGCAGAATTCATCATAAGCTTGGTTATCCTGCTTCAAAGAGAAAAAATGTATGACGTTTGATTGTCACGTTTCCTTCAAAAAGCTACCACGAAGATCAAAAGACTAAATAAACTCAACGTCTTTAGACAATTATGTGTTTTAATTATGCTACTGTCAAGTGTCTGAGCTTGATTTTTACAACAGATTAAAGATGCTCTTCTGTTAATGTTTTTTTTAAAGTTGTTTTTGAACAAGGATTTTAAAACACACAATTTACTCAAACAGTCTCCACTCCAAAGTTGAAAGAGTAAGTTATCACCGTCAATGGGAAGAAAAGACTAGGAGTGTATGTAAGCAAGTAAACAAGTCTGAAACATGTCATACGCTTCCATATTTAATAGTTTTTTTTAAAAGGTACATGTTGCAAGCTGGGTTCGGTGGCTCAGCCTGTAATCCCGCGCCTTTGGGAGGCTGAGGTGAGTGAATTGCCTGAGCCTGCGGGCAGGCAAGACCTCATCTCTACAATAAAATCAAAAAAATTAGTTGGGCATGGTAGCGCACGCCTGTAATGCCAGCTATTCGGAAGGCTGAGGCGGAAGGTCGAGGTTGCGGTGGCCGGGAGAGGCCACTGTACTCCAGTCTGAGCAACAGAGTGAGACTCCAACTAAAATAAATAAATAAATAAATAAATAAAAGGTACATGTTGCATATAGTGACACTTTTTTAATCTTTAAAAAGCTGTCTACTTAACTGTTAAAGATTTACATAATTTTTAAAATCATTATTATAATGTTCTGGCAAATGAAAAATTTCTTCATACACTTTCCTCAGGTAATAAAAAGGATTTTCACTGAACACTATATAATATACTTAAGTAATGATGTGCCATAAACGTTTAGATTGGCGACCACAAAGGATAGTTATAGGCTCACGAGCATAAGAAGGTTAAGGACCATATGTGTTATAAAGGTCTCTAAAGCTGGCAATAAAACAGGTAATTTCAGTAACCATATTTGCAAAAGCTTACCTTATAGACCTAACACAAAATTCCCTGACTGGTTGTGAAGAATCAAAATTCTCAATATCTATATATCATGTTAAACATCAAAAAAGTTTCATTACAAAAATATATACATGCCTTTCATAAAGCTTTCAACTGACGTATAGATTCAATGTCAAGTAGACATGCTTGGAGCAGTCTCTAAAGAACTGTGTACCGTTAGCTAATGCCACTTTAAATAAATATCCTTAAATGTACTTTCAGAAATAGCAGAAGGCTTCCCTTCCCTCCCTCTACCTTCCTATCCCCCAGTGAATACTTTGGCTGGTTGAACTTAACTAAATCAAAAATAAGCACATTTGGCGAGAAGTCAGTTTACTAAATGATTTAGGTGCCTTGGGGTGGATCTGGAGAAGAGATTTAAGGATAGGTGACATGGAGGGTAGGGGTGATGCCAAGTGACTCAAATGATCAAGTGAACATATTACTTTCTTCTGACACTAATGGAACCTTGCAGAGAGTTACACAGGCTCCAGGAGGCAAGCCAGAAGATGCTCAGAGCATCGGGTCCACCTGGGAAATCAAGCCAAACAGGCAAACCAGAAGAAACAGCACAGCAGGATCTCCTTCCAACTCCAGCAGAGGCCCCAGCAGCAGCTGCTGCTCATGGCCCAGGCTGCTATGCCAAGCAACTACAGCAACCACCTCAACTTCAGAATCTACATTCAGAAAAAACAACTGCAGCAACAACCTGCAGCTTGCCAATGGTTCCTTGCCAATTCAACCTAATGATCAATCCATTCTTTAGCTTCTTAGAAATTTCACAAGTTAGACTTTCAAATTAAGGACATTAAGTTATTCTCGCCTTATCGTAACACATTGGTCTTTCAATTATTAATTACACTACTCTCTAGAAAGTTATAATTCACACTGACTCATGTGCACAAAACAGATAAAAGCAAATAGCAAGAGTTGGTAGTCATAAGTTAACCAAGACTACAGTATTAGTGCTTTGAGGATCACTTTTTTTGTTTTGTTTTCTATTTTATTTTTGAATAGAGATCTCACTCTGTCACCCAGTGGCATAATCACAGCTCACCACAGCCTCGACCTCCTGGGCTCAGGCGATCCTCCCTCCTCAACCTCCCAAAGTAGCTGAAACTACTGATGTGCACTACCATGCTCAGCAATTTTTAAAATTTTTTGTAGAAATGAAGTCTCACTATGCTGCCCAGGTTGGTCTCAAACTCCTCAACACAAGCAATCCACCCACCTTGGCCTCCCAAAGTGCTGGATTACAGGTGTGAACCACCATGCCCTGCCCGAGGACCACTTTTAAAAGCTACTAAGTATATATCAGAACACTTTTGGGAAAAGGGTGAGGAGCAGATGGTGCTATTTCACTGACTACAAAATAATTGAGGAAACTATGTATTTAAGGCAGTATTTCCCTAAGTCCTGAGAATAGTGGTGGCACATGGCATGATTTTTGATGATAGGTGGAAGAAAATCTGCATACGCCTCCTGCTGAGAACACTCAGAAGACTCATGTTGCTTGCTTTCCCTGGATGGCCAGTGCCATGCAGAGAAGCAGCTGTGAGCTAGCAGCAAAGGCAGATCTTTGCATTCTGCTACAGCACCAAGAACATCCCAGACACCATCTTCTTCCACAATCCAGAGCTATAGAAGAAGTCAGTGGCTGGCTAGGGAATGCCTGGTTTTTCTTCATGGTAACCAACTCTCTCTCAGGGCAAGAGAGAAAGGAGTTGTTTTAATTTCACATGATTTCTTAGAATTCTTTCTTCTAAGGTGGAGGTCAGTACATGAGCCAACACAGAGGAACTAGGAGATGATGATTGAGCCTTGTTGCACAACCTCTCCACTGTTCAAAGTACCCATAGACACACATTGAAATCTAATGTTATCATCTGGATAAGCATCCTACAACCATCTGGGAATAGGACTGGTTAACAAAGAAAATGTTGATGTAAAACCTTATATCTTTGCCTTAAATTAAGGGTAAGCTGAGTATCTCCCTTATATTTGACTACACACAAACAGAACCATTCAAATTAAAGGACACTTTGCAGGTATTGCATGTGTATTCTGCAAATCAAATAAACCTCCTATCATTAGTATTTCATTAGGGATTTTTTTTTTTTTTTTTTTGCTCCTGTTTCTAAAATTCAATAGCATAGTTGTTCCTATTGTATCTAGTTTTACTATTATTCACTAATGCTAAATAATGCTTTTTTTCCATGTACGGCAGTTATGACAAGTTTTTCTTTTAAAATAAATGGAAGTGAAAAAAAAGTGAGCTGGCTTAAATATAAACATCAAGTAAGGAGTGTATTCAGTATAGAAATATGGTTGGAATTCTAAAAGTCATGAGTAAATGACTCCAGTTTGAGAAATCATGCCTTAAATGAGAAAATGTCACAGAAGAGTACTGACCCCTATCACATTTCATTTATATCTGATGTCTGATGTGTTCAGGACATGAAGGACTAGCATGACCTGTTTTCCAGTTATAGTTAAGAGAAAACAGATGGCTTTCTAGGATTCAAAGTCTTGTCTTAGTTAATGCTAGAAAACAAATTTAAGTAACACCCACTTATTGCTACTATTACCTTTATAAATCCTTGGGGTTTAGTTATGTTTTTAAATAAAACAAGTGCTACTAACTCATCTTTCAGGCACATCACCTGCTTGGTTTAGATGGCAAGTAAAGGAAGTTTCCTTCTACTGGAACATATAGAATTACAAGGAAAGCAAGCACAAGGGAAGGAGTAAAGGAAGAAGAATGCATGAAATGAACGGCACACATAAGTCACATAAGCAGACTACAAACAAAGGTTAATGCGGTGCTTCTCAAAATATGGTCCACAGACTACCTTTCAAAGAATCACTCAGGATGCTTATTTAAAATGATGATTCTTGGACCCCACCAGACACACTGAATTACTGAGAATCCAGAATGATGCTTTTCTTGCAGAATTCCCAAAATAGTCTCATACACAGATTGACTCTGAAAATGATGATTCATGAATAGCAAACAAACATATACTAATGCAAAAGAACAAGCCAAACAGAAAAAGCAATATTTGTAACATATGCCAGAAAAGACTACTTTCATCTATCTAAAAAGACTTCATATATATCAATTAAAAATATGACAACTTTAAAAAAGCAAAGGAGCCAGGTTCGGTGGTTCAGCTTGTAATCCCGCGCCTTTGGGAGGCTGAGGTGAGTGGATTGCCTGAGCCCGTGGGTTTGAGACCCGCCTGGGCAGTGAGACCTCATCTCTACAATAAATCAAAAAATCAGCTGGGCATGGTAGCGCATGCCTGTAATTCCGGCTACTGGGAAGGCTGAGGTAGAAGGATCGCTGGAGCCCAGCAGGTCGAGGCTGCAGTGGCCGGGAGCGGCCACTGCACTCCAGTCTGGGTGACAAAGTGAGACTCCAACTCAAAAAAAAAAAAAAGCAAAGGAGTTTATATACATGAATTATATCTCAATTTTTTAAAAGGGCAAAGAACACCAAGAAGCAATTCACGGAAATATAAACACAATCAATAAACACATCAAAATATAATCCTCCTATTTAATCGTGTACAAATTAAATAAGAAAAAAATACGCTTTAACTTTAAAATAGTCAAAAATTAAAAGACATTTGATAATTCCCAGACATATTGAGGTCTACACCATTTTACACTGAAAGGAACCAGAACTTCTTTCAGAGATTCCAGGTCTGGAGCAGACAATTATCCAATGAACCTGGAATAGTTCATTTACCAGAAAGCAAAAAAGCTAACAAGGCCTACTAGGGTACTGTCAAAAGGACATAGGGTACATTTCAAGGGACTCCTTGACCAAAATGAGACTTTTTGAGCATCATACAGAGTAAAGATAGCAATGAACTAACACGTATAAAACATGTTTAAGGCTAGGCTCAGTGACTCGGCCTGTAATCCCAGCACCTTGGGGGGTCGAGGCAAGTGGAATTGCCTGAGCCTGAAGATTCAAGACCAGCCTGGGCAACTTACCAAAAACTCATCTCTACAATAAAAAAATTTTTAAAAAATGAGTCAGGCATGGTAGTATACACCTGGAGTTCTGGCTACTTGGAAGGCTGAGGGGGAAGAATTGTCGGAGCCCAGCAAAAAAAAAAAAAAAACATGTTTAAGTTCAAAAGTTCATGACAAGAGTTAAAAACAAAAAAGTCATCAATCATCACCTCTGAAACTTACTAGGGTGCAAACTCATTATTCTTAAAATTGATAAAGGAGAAAGAAAGTTAAACATTTACTGGCCTTTCCTATGTGAACTGTATACCAAAGAAAATAAATACTTGATAAAGGACAAAGTTTTTCCTTCGGGAAAACTCCAGTGAACAAATACAGAAAGAATAATAGAATATCACCAATTCTCTAAAGACAGAATGGTCCCTCTGTCCCAGGAGAAAAGAAGAAAAAATATCCTTTGGGATTATGAGATTTATTGTTTACACTAAATTTCTCTAATTTGCAAATTTTTAAAAACTGAATTAACTTTCCGATTACAATCTTACCATCATCAGCAATTTAATGCTTTTTAATCCTGTTTATCATTCTTTCTTTCACTATTATGACAAAGCAGAAAAACCATATAACAAAAGAGTTATAGTACATATCAAATAGTCTTTTATCCCCCAAAAGCAAAGTGTCAATTCCCAATGATTTCTAATAGGAATTACATTACCAATCACTGACAGTAGAGTAATATAAATTGTGCTTCTTAATTAATCTACATATCCTATAGGAAATATGTGACAAATTTGGCCTCAGGAATGATCAAATCATATATACCTAACTGATTTTCACTGGAGAACCAGATTGGGCATAAACTAGTAAAGTCGTCCAAACCTGAGGAAAAAAGGGCCAGAAAATGACAACACTTCTACGGATTCAACCAACAGAATGCTTACCCATATTTTCCAAAGAGTGAAACCGTTGTTCCTCCTACAGGTACAGCTTTTCCTGGTCCATACACATCCCATATGGTCAGGGCCACTTGGGCATTCCTGGGCAAATCAGGGTATTTCACAGGCAGTTTTAGCCATTCATTCCAGCTATGGAAATAAAGTCAACACAAGCAGGTATATATCTTTTAAATTAACCAACCATTCAAGAAGTTTGACCGAAAGAAAAGGTTCCAAAAAGATTAGATGAGTACTCTAAAAAATAATGTGGCAGTCATCTCTATTTTGCCAAAAACAACTTCAATTTTAAATATAGAGGACACGGTTTTGTTTTGTTTTTAAATAGAGCTCATGAAAAATTACAATGATAAACCCTTTAATCAAGAAACTCTGACAATACTAAGACACAAAAAAATATGATGCTAAAAAAAATCCCTGGGAAAACATTTCAGTGTGTTAGAGCTTTCTGAACCAAACTGTGATATTTTTTTCCTTAATCACTTATTCAGAACCCAATTTTATATTATGAAGATAAAATAATCAAAATTACTCATATTACACTCAAAAGCACATCTGAGAATAACAAGTAGAAAAAAATAACCAAAACCTCACAAATTCAAGTGGGATATCTACAAACTTCATCAAAGTTATCAGACTGCTTAGACACGTGACTTCTTTTTATGTGAGATTTTTCTGTAATCAAGTTATTAATACTGATAACATTTAGCTATCAATGCCCTATGCTTTCAAAGTCTCATTAAATATTATCTCAATAAAGAACATTTGCTCTTAATACAGTTAATAACAGCACCCTTTTTTTTTTTTTTTGCCCTCTTTTTTCTTATGCAAATTTTCTTCTGCATTTAAACTTCACATTCTTTTTTTTTTTTTTCTTGAGTCAGAGTCTCACTCAGTCGCCCAGGCTGAAGTGTAGTGGCACGATCATGGCCACCCCAGCGTTGACGTACTGAGCTCAGGTGATCTTTCCGCCTCAGTCTTCCAAGTAGCTGGAACCACAGGTGCATGCTACCATGTCTGGCTAATATTTTTTTCTTGATACTTTGTAGAGACGAGATCTCACCAAGTGGCCCAGGCTAGTCACGAACCCCTGGGCTCAAGAAAGGCTCTCCCCTCGGCCTCCCAAAGGTTCTGGAATTACAGGCTTGAGCCACCATGCTGCATTCATTTGATAATTTCAACTCTCTTAAATAGCAGATGGATTTTAAAATACCAAAAGAATACTATATAAGCAATACACAAACTAATACCTAGCAGATACTGAGAATTCTATTTCTCTGTTTACTCAAAATTATTCTGTTTATTCAAACTTTTCTTGAAGGTGCATATCCCAGTCTGGGTAAAATACATTGGCATCAGTAAGAAACTGAACTATATTTTCAAAAATTTAAACAACAAATCATTTATATCTGCCATATAAATTTATGGACCTCCAGGAAAATTAAAGATGGCTATCAATTTCAAAGAGAAGCAAGAAAGTCATTAAATCCTTTTCTTCTACGAAGTTCTTAAAACACACACACACACATGCTTAAGAAAGCCATTATCTACTACAGATAAGCTTGAGTAACTAAATGAAATTATTTAATTACCATCCATATGGCAGGGCAGGCTAAAAAAAAAAAATACTACACAGTGCCATCTTTTGCCAATAAACAAACATAGAGGTTAATTAACACTGGCTGAAGTTAAAGAGAAAAATCAGCAATAACATGTAAAATAAACTGTGAAATTTGTCACCTCTATATTCTGTCCTTTAGTTAACTATGAGACAATTGATCCTATGTCTCAAACCTTATGCTATTCAACACCAGGCCATCACACTTATTTAAATCAAACCAACTCTACAAAAAGTCTGAAAACTGCTCTAGATATTCTAGAATTTAGAAAAGATCTAATCAAACTCCCAAAAGCCATGTGTTTTGAACACACTATTTTGTTTTCTTCCCCATGAATCATCCCTGTCCCACACCCTGACCCTCATTAACCTCAAGATTAAATTCACCTGGCAATGATCAAAACACAGCAGGAATGTAAAGCCTAAATCTGGATGTTGCACTCTCCACATTCCCCTGTTTTCCCACATTCCCCCACACCACTGTGCTCTCTAGTCTGGTTAAGGAATTTCTGAATTCTAACTTTCTAATTTTTAAGTTACAATAGATATTTATGATACAAGGTAGAATATAAGTGTGTTTTTTTATTTAAATGACCTGCCTGTAAAATAAGAGCCACATAAAAAATTAGAAATGTGTAACATATGTACCTAAAAATGAGAACTTAAGTGTAATTAAAGAAAGTACAAGTTTCACTCAACATAGGATCTCTTATGTAGGATAGGATAGGATAAACATGGAGAAATTTAGGATGAATTCCTCATCATTAGAACTCTCACCACTCACCATCAGAATCTCAGATGTAGATAATTGAGAATCTCATACTACCTTCACAATACTATCTGAACTAAGGAAATGCAAAAATTGGACAGTAAGAGATATTTTTATGGTAAAATTTCTTCTTTCCACAGTTTATAGAATACTTCTTTTAAGCAAGTACTTATAAAGAATAACGACTGTGTGAAGTTTTTGCATTCATTCATTTTAGAAGGGTAATTTTTGTTTTGATGAGTTAACGATAAATTCAATTTTTGAATACTAAAGAGCGGGATGTACAAAATCTGCAAGTGTATTCCCTTAAGCTCTTAAGTTTAAGTCTATTCTCATGTTATTTTACTACAAATACTGTTCTCCATCTATTTTCTACACAGCTGTCTTAGAAAAGTCATTTTTAACAACTTAAGAATACCTTATTAAGTAATTTCACAGTTTAAAAAATATAAATTAGAAAAAGTCAAACATTTAGAGAACAAACATGGGAGTTTTATAACTTTGCAAATATGTACTTAAAAAAGTAATGAAAAGAGGAGCTAACAAGTGGGAGGAGAAATACTTAAGTCTTCCTCTAATTAAAAATTTGCTTTTGCTCTAATTTCATTTTTTGCCAAGGCATGGAAGAGAACCACTATACAATTTTCCTGGCAAAAATGTGGGATTCAGCATAGCTTTTGACCTGCTAAATCTAAATTTGCTTCAACTCTATTTTTGAATAACAGGTCTCTTCAAAAAATCTGAAGGTCTGAGCTCTGTCCTTTAAAAAATATGCACACAAGAAATAAAATTTGCCTATCATTTCAGGAGTTTGAAGATTTCCTGATTCCAGTTTAAGAACCTCTGATAACATTAAGGAATTCTGGTTCTTTGTTTTAGGTGTGACAAGGGTACTATAGTTATGTTTTTAATAAATAATGTACAGAAATACTTGGATAAGATGTTATAACATTTGGAATTTGCTTCAAATTAATGGTGGAAGTATTAGATTGGCCGTGAGTTAGAAATTAGTTAACAGTTAAAGACAGAAGCTTAGGATGTATTATTCTCTCTATTATTCTCTCTGTGTTTGTAAGCTTAAAATTTTCCAGAGTAAAAAAGAATTAAATATATACATGCATAAGTATGTTCAACGTGTATGAGTATCTACATATATACATCTCTCTCCACAAAAAGCCTACCAAAGAAATTACTCCAATTAAAGAGGTGGTATTGATATAGCCAGACCACCAGAGTTCAAGCTCCTGCTCTCTATAAAAAACTCTTCCCAGCCATACCGAACAAGACTGGTATACACAGCATTGCAACCTCAAAGGCAAAGACGGGCAGTCCGTGTGGCCACATCTTGTCTTCCATGAACACATAAGTACATACAACCTGTGTATCCTGCACTGAGTCTAACAGGGTGCTGAATAACACTCACTGAACAAACATTAGAACAGCACTATACAGTCTATCAAGATTTTCAAGAGGCTAGATTAAGGATCCACAATATTATTCTGGAAAACAGGAACTTCATGCTTATTATATTTACCCTGCATCCCAAAAAGGTTTTGCTCATGTACCATGCTGAATAAATCATGAACCTAAAAAAAGTTTCATATGTAAAATAATTTTTAAAATGATATATGAGCAGATGACAATAGATCTCTCTATAGATCTGAGCTCCAAACATCAGGCTGGACAATATTTCAAGCCATCCAGAAGTGTTTATGTGTTCAAGGGCAGAGAATTGTAGAAACTTAAGAATGCTACAAGATTTCTGGTTTTGATTCTGTTGTATTTCAGTCAAGTGTTTATCAAAATGTCAATATACCAAATACCAACACAAATTCACCTCCATTTCAACTGCAGTTATAATACTAATAGGCACAATACTTTGAGTATGTTACTACTTTAAACTATCTGATCTGTGTGTACAGATGTTAAGAAACTCCTCTGTACTCCCTATTTAATCACACTTGCAATAGCCATAAAGAAATGGAAGAACAACTGGAAACCACCATGTGCCAGAAAACAACTTACTTCCATCTTGTACTAAATGCCTTGTAGGATGTTCTCACTGGCAAGGCCAGAGGCTTTCCTTCTGCAAAAACTTGACAAGTAACATAAAGGTCAGAGCATGTGTCTTGGTACAGCCCTGAAAACTTCAACATTGGGTCTTCTAGGACAGCTTTATAACTCTTTTGTTCTCTCTTGCCTTCCAAGCTTCCTCTGAAAGCACAAGAACAACAATGTGTTAGACATGCATTTCTTTCTTTCTTTTTTTTTTTAAGTTGGAGTCTCACTCTGTCACCTAGGTTGGAGTGCAGTAGCACGCTCACGGCCACCCCAGTGTCGATCTGATGGGCTCTGGCGATCCTTCCACCTCAGCCTTCCAAGTAGCCGGAACTACAGGGGCACGCTACAACGCCCGGCTAATTATTTTACTTTATTGTAGAGATGAGGTCTCGCCAAGTTGCCCGGGCTATTCTCCAACCCACGGGCTAAGGCAACTCACTCACCTCGGCCTCCCAAAGTGCTGGGATTACAGGTTGAGCCTCTGAACCCAGCCAGACATGCATTTCTTAACCATATATACAAATGTGTAAGTACTAAAAAGCGATTACATTTTCTTATACATGAAATTAAAGTCCCTTTTACATATGATAAGGATCTCTTAAAACCCTACCATACCTAAGATCATTCCTATCTTCATCAACATATTTCTCTATTTTAGGCTTCTGACTTTTAAATTCTGCCACAAACTCTTAATGTAACATCTAGAAGTCACCAGTTTTCCAAGGTTTAGTCTCATTTTATTCATTTCAAGTTGATGACTTGAATTTATCTATCCTTTCAGCAAACATTTACAATAGTAGCAACAGAGGCCCAGAACTGAAACAAAGTAAACAATACAGTGCTAAAAGAAAATGTTACAAGAAGTCTTTGCTTCTGGGGAGAAAAACTTACCTTTAACTGCATTTGTAGCCGGGTTTGGTGGCTCAACTTGTAATCCCCTGCCTTGGGAGGCTGAGGTGAGTGGATTGCCTGAGCCCGCGGGTTCGAGACCCACCTGGGCAACTTGGCGAGACCTCATCTCTACAATTTAAAAAAAAAATCAGCAGGGCGTGGTAGCATGTGCCTGTAATTCCGGCTACTCAGAAGGCTAAGGCGGAAGGATCGCCGGAGCCCAGCAGGTCGAGGCTGCGGTGGCCAGGAACGGCCAATGCACTCCAGTCTGGGCGACAGAGTGAGACTCCAACTCAAAAAAATAAAACTGCATTTGTTTAGGAGTCTGTCCTTTCCATTTTTCTTTTTTACTACATATGTGTATTATCTTATCATTACTTTAAATTCAAAAATGGTGTTACATGTCATAAAAAGATATGCACAAGAGACTATTAAAGAGGTATGAGCATTTCTTGGACATCAAAATTGTATCAGTTATTGTGACAGGCATCTTATATATTCTTTCACCATATTCTCATTTTAAAAATCATGAAGCAGAGACTCAGAGATTGAACTCATTATCCAAAGTCACAAAGTAAATAATAGAGCTGAGAATAAAAATCAGGACAAGGAGACCAAGGCCAGTGTTCTTCCCACTATAGCAAGATAAATCAAAGAATCTCAAAAGCATGTAAACTGGCTCAGGGGCAGGGACTTAGTATCCCAAACAGGTGCCTAAAATGAACCTGAACTATACATAGAGGTGGAGAAAAAGAGGTAGGAAGTTATCACAAAGGGAAAGAACAGCATATACAAAGGTAAACAGGCAAGACGGTGTGTCTGAGAAAGGACAGTTGTGCAATACAGGTAAAGAACAAAGCTCACATGAGGAAGAAGCTAAAGACGAGAATGAAAAGCAGGAACTGGACAATGATGTGAAATAGCCACCAAATTCAGTAGAATGCCTAGCACAAAATGAACATTTAAAGCTTTGCTAATAAAATTATTTTAAATGAAAGAATAGCATATCAGATACATATCTATGATACTTTTGGCAGTAGTGTAAGAACACACTGGAGAGGTGGGATTGAAAGCAAAAGGTTTGTAAACAGGGAAGGTAAAGGGGAGGTGTCACAAGACTCAAAGTTTTCTGTGTTAACAAATTTGATGAATGATGTTTATGATCATGAAAACCACAGAAGCAGGAAAACAAGCACAGGGGAGTAAATAGAATAAAAAATTCACTATTCTTGATTATATGACTCTAAATTGATATTTTTTGCCCACCCCCCAAAAATCTCACAATGGCAGTCTCCAAAACTATAAGACTGTTAGTATTACATTTTGCTAAACCTTTGCTTTATGCCTTTTATCTGGTTCAAAATACTCAGTGTATCCGTGTACACGTTAATAACGGACCGGTTTTGGGGGGGAGGGGGTTCTTTGTTTTTAATGTTCAAAAGCTTCAAAAAATGCATTCATATGTCCAAAAAAATACTGAGAGGAACAAGACTGAAGGAAAGGCCTTTTTCAATATAGATCCAAAATAAACATCTATTGGTGTATATGACAGAAATCACCTTCCAAGGGTGTGTAACGTATCCTACAAAGGTTGCTGACATTTTTACAAGCACAAATTTATTTATTTGTTTATTATTATTATTATTTTTTTGAGTTGAGGTCTCACTCGGTCACCCGGCCACTGCAGCCTCAACCTGCTGGGCTCCAGCGATCCTTCCGCCTCAGCCTTCCAAGTAGCTGGAACTACAGGCGCGAGCTACCACGCCCAGCTAATTTTTTATTTTTTGTAGAGATGAGGTCTCTCCAAGTTGCCCAGGCGGGTTTCGAACCCGTGAGCTCAGGCAATCCACTTGCTTCGGCCTCCCAAAGTGCTGGGATTACAGGCTGAACCACCGAGCGCAGCCCAACAAGCACAAATTTAAAAGTGAAGAATTTGTTAGAGATTAAGTGACTTCCAAAAATAGAAGGAAACATCACATATCGCAGGCATGCAGACCTTTGAAACATATTTGTCGAATATTGACTGCACATACATCACAAATGCTGATTATAGATAATGTTGTGGTTAGTAATCTGTGATAGCTCTGACCAATACCCCTATACGAACACCTTAAATGGGTCATGTTTCCAACTCGCTCTAGCCCATCTCTCGTTATCATATCCATTATTCTCATCTTAAGATAGCATGTCCTCAGCCTTTATTTTAACCGTGGTGCCCCCAAGATGTTCCTGCAAAGGCTCTTTATTCCTATTTTCTTGGTGCCTTTGTAACTGACACCCTCACCTTCAACTTACCTCCAACTTCCCTACGTCAACAACAACCCAAAGATTCGACCTAGGCTTCTATCACCTCCCGTGCTGCTTCTACTACACCAGGTGCCCATCTTATTCTCAGCCATCCCATCAGTCCGTGTCTATCGCTCCATCATTTCTGAAGCCTCCATTGTACCCTCCAAGTCCCATTCTAAAATAGACATCTTCCCCTTACGTGCGACAAGACTTGATTTCTTACTTTGCAAAATAATAATAAACTTTCAAAGGCTGAATCACAAAAGGCGGTAAAATACAGTAGCACTTAAAAACGTATTCCTAAAGCATAAAGTAGGCTTATTTCTACCTCATAGAGGCCACGTCCTCAATCCTCCTCCCACTCTGACTCTCTCCACGATGCACTCTCCTCCACCTTCCTGGCTATATCCCAGCCGGTCACCCTAGTCCCGGCCTCAGACCAGTCATCATCTTCTCTTTCCTTTAACCCACCGCCCCCCACAGGCCCTGCCTCCACGTCCTACGCCCCAGCGATCCCATGCCCCGTCCCCAGGGCTCTCTTACATTTTAAGCTGCACATTGATGTCCAGGTCACAACTGTAGATGTAGTGAAACTTTTCCGCCTCCCCCATGGCACCCTGGGCAGAGGTAACACCGACAGCTGGAAACTAAGCGCAGGAAAGACGCCAGAACTGAACCTGCGGAGCCCCACAACACGGGAACTTCCGGTTCCGCCCCCCAGCCAGCAGGCCGCCAATCCCCACACGGAGCGACACCCGACGCGACGGAACTCCCGCCCAAGCATCTCTTCTGCGCAAGTGCACAAGGCAGCCACCATCTTGCTTAAGGGCAAATAGGATCCCGGAAACACGAACTATCTGGTTACATTCCAGTTTTCTTGTCTTGACAGGACTAACTTTTTTTTTTCCTAGGAAAAAAGAGCCGCTGTCATTTGAGCTTGCGCTGCACCTAAAGTCAAAACAAAAGAAATTCAATTCAAAAAGAATTTTAATAGCGTTCATTGACTGCAGAATAAACAAGTAACAAGCACGTACGTTAGAATTTTGCCAAGTTTAAATACCAGTAGACTTTCGGAAAATTGTAGATTTGACCACTAATTTGTTATCTCAAGAAAAAAAAATGTTCTCTGTTTGCCCTAAAGAGTAGGGAAAGGACTAAACAGAGAACAAAGAAATCTAGGTTTCATTTTTGGCATTACCATATTTATGCCACTTTGAACATAGCACTTGGATGCTTGTTTCAACTGGGTATATTCAAAACTAATGCAGTTTTCAAGACCCAACCCTAGTTACAACCTAGAAACTTTCCGTAGTAACCCCAGAACACAGATCTCTGAACCCTCTGGTGCGGGGGAAAGGGATTGGAGAGGTGGGGGAAGAAGAGGGAGAGCGGAATGTAATTGTTGAACCTGGAAAGGGGGAAAATGGCTAATGTGCAGCACTTCTTCCAAATAAGTTCTCAAAAATATTTGTTGAAGCAAGCAAAGGATACAAGCAGACTCTGTTGCATTACCTCTATCACTGTGCAACAACTCTTCAGTCCTCTCTTTAATCCTTAAATTTACCTACTTCTTTTCCTCACTCTTAGAACATGGTCTCTTGTCAACGAAAGTAAAAGCTATGAGATTAGAACACTCATTATTTCCCCTGCTACTCAGCCCCTTCAAAAAGCTCCTTGGCCATCTGCATCTATAGCAGTATGCTCTTTTTTCTCTCTATTATGGTAAAGTTGGCATTGATTCTTCCATATAAGGCCAATGACTCTACCTGTGCTCTGGAGTTTAATACTTTCTGAATTGTTATCTTCATCTTCTTAGGAAACATAAATTTGTCCTTTTTTTTTTTTCCCTTTGTTCTTTTTCCTCCTGTTAGATCCTTCTCAGCATTTAATCTTTCCCAAGCCTTTTCCACTTAAACAAATAAAAGAGTTCTGATCCTCACTACCATTCATTCACTATGACAAATTACATATTTGGGACTCAACATTCATTATATATATATATGTATGATAAATTTCACTTTTAAGTATTTCTTGAATCTGTGAACTTTTTTCTGTTTTCAATATCATCACCTTAGCTGGGTGCTATCATTTCTTTCCTGAGTTATTCTTTTTTTAAATTCATTTTAACAATAAAAGTAATGGAAATGTAAAAATCAATGCAGTATAACAACTATTTACAAAGATTTGCATTGTGTTAGGTATTATAAATTATCTAGAGATGACTTAAGGTAGATGGGAGGATGTGTGTAGGTAATATGAAAATACTATACTATTTTATATAAGAGATTTGAGCTTTTCTAACAGCTTTCTGCGGTAGAGCCAGTATTGGTACTGAACACCAACTTGCTTCATTTTCCTTCAGGCTCAGGGGAAGAATATATTTCTAAAACCTTATTTGAGATAGACTGAAGTCATGGGACTGAATCTGAGACATGGAATTAGGACAGGGAAAAAAAGTGCATCTTTTCCAGACCTGGACATAAAACTTCCATGTAATTAGTTACATTCTATCTCTCTCCTTTAAATTCTCATTGAATGCAAAGGATTCAGTGGAGATCTCTGAGACTCAAAACAAACAAACTATATATATATATCGCCTCTGAATGCTGCTTGGAAACCCACCGGGAAACACCTGTTTAGACTGTAAAGTGAGCCAGAAATAGATATTTTACATTGTTAATCCAGTGAGATTTAGATTATCAGAGCACTTAGCTAGCCTGGCCACTACACCTTGTAACTAGTCACTTCACATTCATGCTTTTCTGCAATCTTGGCACATCATTTCTTTGCTTAAAGTTTTCTAGAATCTTCTCAACGTTTTAGAATATGGAAATAAAGGCCACCAGATGAGAATGAGCAAAGTCAATTTATTCAGAACTTGCTATAGCAAAGGAGTTAGCCACCATCATTAGCATTTGTTAAAGACTCAAATGCAAGCAGAGAAGTGTAAAAACTTTATGGGCAAATAGGGAAGCTTCAAGCATTCTCTGATTGGCAGTTGTTGGCATAGGGTTACTGGAGGTATGCTAAATTGTGATTGGCATATCAAGCTTTCTCTGATTGGTTGGGATCAGGGGCAAAAATTAGGGAATTTTACACTGATTATGTCTTAATCATTTTGAGCAGATTGCTATAGAAGTTGTGGTTTGGCTTCCCAGACTGGTTGCTACAGATTGTGGGTCAGAGTTCTATTTTTATATGTGGTCTGCCCGTTGTCGTTTGTATATTTAGTCTCTCAAGGATAAAGACAAAAGTCCTCAACATGGTGTGGACAACAGTTTTGGTTGTCGGCCCCCAGAAAACTTTTTGTTTCCCTTTTCCCTTTATTGACGGTTCCAGTTTTGTTTGGGAAGAACCACGTTCTCCCTTTCTTCTGGCCTTGAAGGCTACTGTAATGACATGAAGTCTGAACCTCTATAATCATCTGGAGACCCTGAGATGTGAGCTTGATAGTAAGAGCCAAAATACTGAAGTTGGCAAAATGGAAGAATAGGAAGACCTTGTATCCTTCATACTATCATGGAGCTACTGAATACCTATGAAGTTATCTACATCTGAATTTCTTAAGTAAATAATAATTATGTTTGTAAAAGAAGCCATTTTCATTTTTTAAAATCAATTTTCTGTTACAGTTGAAAGTGTACAGATCCTAATACAGCTTTAAAAGGGTTTGCATGTTCTGGCTCACAAGGCTCTGTGGACTAATTTCAATTTAATGAAGAACTCTAAGCCCCATTGTGTCCAAGTCTTTATAAAACTACGCTGGACCCTGGGAATGCCTCCATCCTTCTCCCCCACTCCTGCAAAAGAAATTTCTATTGAATCTTTGTATTGAGAACCTTAGCTCACTCTTTCAGGGAAGCTTCCTTTGTTGCCACCCTCCTCCTCTACAACTAATTAAATCACCTCACTCAAAAAATCGACCCTTCCTTGTACCCTTGTTTCACAGCACTTTCAAGTGTTTCTATCATAGTAGTTTGGTTGATGACCATCTCAGTCAGCAGACCATAAGCTCCCTGAGGGAAGGGTTTGTGTCAATTGTATTTATTACTTATTGTGGACAGAATGTTTGTGTTTCCCAAAATTTGCATGCTAAAATCAAATCCCCAATCTGAAATTATTTGGAAATAGGACCTTTAGGAGATAATTAGGTCACGGGGGTGGAGCCATCATTAATTGGATTAGTGCCTTTATAACAAGGGGTCAGCAAGTTCTCTTGCATTCTTGTCATGTGAGGATACAATGAGAAGTCAGCAGTTAGCAATTGAGATAAAGGCCCTGACCTGAGCCCAACCATACTGGCACCTTAGTCTTGGATATCCACCTGCTAGTAATGTGAGAAATAAATCTTTGTAATTTAAGCTACCCACTCTATGGTAATGTGTTATAGCATCCCAAGCAGACTAATACATCACTTATCCTACTGTCTACTTTAGTTCCTGGCCTAGAGCACACGTCTAAGATCAGAAGAGTAGAAAATAAAAATAGCACTTGAAAAGGTGCTATTTCATATTAGGTGATGTCATACATACTATTTTATTTAATTATTTCAACAAATTAGCCAACTAAGTGTTATTACCCTATTTTATAGAAAAAAAATTGTAAGGTGGGTTAGGTGATTTGTGTATGATTAATAATAGCTAATAAATGGCAAAACATGTGTCTGACTACAAAAATTTTTATCAAGTTGTGAAGGAATATTTTGTACCATTTCCTGAACTTATGACAGAAAATAAATCATCAGTGCCAGTACTGTTAGCATCCTTGGTGTTATCTCCCACTGCCATTGACCCTTCTGCCTCTCTACAGATTATATTTTCCAGCAATCATCTTGGTTCATCACATGAGGAGAGGAGATTTGGGTTCATTCAGTACCTTGTAGGTCATCGATTTATTTAACAAATGTTTACTAAGTGCTGAAAATGTGTCACCAACTACACCAGTACTTTACTAGACATCGCCCCATTAATCTCACCAGGAAGAAAAGATCTACCCCATCTGTGTGTATCCCTGTATCCTTCTGTGTGTGTTTTCTCTGTCATCATTCAACCTATCCAATCAGATCCTAGGCCAAAAAGAGCTACATTAAATTTATTCTATAAATGGTGTGGGCTGACTTTAGACATCTCTGAAAACGCACTGTTGTCAGAAAGCTGGTGCAATGAGTGTGTATCTTTGGTTTTGCATTGTGTTTGATCTGCAGTTCTGGCCTGTGTTCAGTCTTTACTTCTGCTTCTACATGCTTCACAAAGCAGAGATGCTGCTATTAATTTTTGGCATTTTTTACTGCCTTGTCCTGCATGCAGATGTGCTTGTGCATGAATATTTAATCATGGAAAGGTTGCTGACCCAACACTTTGACTTGCATCTCTGAGACAGAGGGGAGAAATGCAATCAGTCTGTGAGTCCATAGACAACAATTAGCAGGACAAGTAATTTTATTTTCCAACTACACAGATTTTATA
Organism: Carlito syrichta; assembly: GCF_000164805.1. Lineage (NCBI taxonomy): Eukaryota > Metazoa > Chordata > Mammalia > Primates > Tarsiidae > Carlito > Carlito syrichta. The sequence goes on from NW_007259798.1 coordinate 152,495, forward strand.
AATGTACAGGGAAATAGTGAAAGAGGCCCTAAAAAGAAAGAACTGTATTGTAGGAATGCACCTTTTAATGAAAAAAAACAGAACAAAAATCCTATATAAACACTGAAAGAATAAAAGTAGGATGAAAAAAGTTGGGAGGGGGAAGGAGAATTGCTCACTTGAGAATATGTTTGAATTTGAGCTGTGCATTAAAGAATCCTGAAAGCTAACACTCCTTCCAGAAAGAAGGAGTGCTTGTTGGGCCATAGGTAAGATTTGGGAAGGGAACAGAGGAGGACTCAGATGAGGAGAATGTGAGAAATCAAACACTGGGGCTTCCATCTTTGCAAAGAAACCAAGGTGCAGGGGTGGGCTTTTGTCTTTCTTTCTGTCTAAATACACACAAAAAATTGTTCTAGTCCAGAGTTCTTCACAGCAATTAAGAGGAAACAGAAGCCTTCCAGAACATCATGGAATATATAGAATTGGAGCAAAGTTGTAGTTTTGAATTTATTACTTTTTATGCGGTCTCTTGGTGTTTGTTTGAGGATGTTACTTCTGATCGATATCATGCCTTACTTTCACCCAGTAGTGATATAGTTGAATTTTGTGCTTTGTGGTAGTTATATTCTATAAAGTGGCAGTGATCACTGAATTAGCAAATTGTGAATCATTGCTGCTAGGGGAAATATAGGGCTATGTTCCTGCCAGCCTCCAGTCACAAAATTTTTATCAAACAATAAGTACATACACTTATCCCGCGCCTTTGGGAGGCTGAGGTGAGTGGACTGCTGAGCCCACGGGTTTGAGACCCGCCTGGGCAACTTGGTGAAACCTCATCTCTACAATAAATTAAAAAAAAATTTAACCGGGCATGGTAGCGTGCGCCTGTAGTTCCAGCTACTTGGAAGGCTGAGGCGGAAGGATTGCCAGAGCCCAGCAGGAAAAAGCACATACACTTGTTTTCTGTGTGTTTCTGTACAAAGGCATCTTATTTCATAAATATTATTGATTTATTAATATTGAATTCATGGCCAACAGTACTATAACTCATGCTTGATATGCGTGTGTATTTGTTGTCTTATATAAGTAACCCAAAGCCAAAATTAATTTGTATTAGTATTTTCACAGCATAATAGCACACACATCTATTATTGCACCTGTATTCATTAACTCTTTCAACAAATACTTACTTGTTGGAAACAAATAAGTCTGCTGTAGTCCAGGCATAGTGCTGGAGAGAAAATAAACACATGTAAAAATAACCTCTGCCTTCTTTGAGTCACAGTTTCATAAGGAAGGTTGAAAACTAAGCAAGTATAGCTGACCCTTAACATTCATGGATTCTGGTTGTTTTTTCTTTTTCTTTTTCTTGAGTAGGAGTCTCACTCTGTCGCCCAGGCTGGAGTGCAGTGGCTCACTCATGGAATCCCCAGCTTCGACCTGCTGTGCTCCAGTGATTCTTCCTCCTCAGTCTTCCAAGTAGCCAGAAATACAGGTGCATGCTACCACGCCCAGCTAATTTTTGATTTATTGTAGAGACAAGGTCTTGTCAAGTTGTCCAGTCTGGTCTTGATCTCATGGACTCAGGCAATTCACTTGCCTCGGCCTCCCAAAGTGTTGAGACACCGAGTCCAGGATCTTTTTTGTTTTTTGTTGGTTTTGAGTTGGAGTTTCATTGTCACCCAGGCTGGAGTGCAGTGGCATGCTCACAGCCCCAGAACCCTCAATCTGCTGTGTTCAAGCGGTGCTTCTGCTTCAGCCTTCCAAGTAGCTGGAATTACAGGCTTATGTCACCACATCCAGCTAATTTTTTGATTTATTATAGTGATGAGGTCTTGCCATGCTGCCAGGCTGGTCTTGATCACGTGGGCTCAGGCAACCCTCTGGCCTCTGTCTCCCAAAGTGCTGGGATTACAGATATGAGTCACTGCACCCAGTTCATTCATGGATTCTGTATTTATGAATTTTGCCTACTCTCTAAAATGTATCTGTAAATAAATCCCCAAACTGATACATTGCTTTCATGGTCATTCACAAATATATGCAGAGCAGCAAAAAAGCTGAGTAGTTCGAAAATCTGAGTATTTCTGGCTGAAGTCAAAGAAGGCAATGCTTGACTTTTCTGTTTCAGCTCTTATATTTTAAGTAAGTGTCCTTTCAGCAGTCTATTTGGTACCATTTTTTTTTTCTACATTCTTGTGCTTCTTGTTGGTGATTTCACAGTTTAAAATAAACTTCAAGTGTACTCCCAAAGTTCTGTTTGATGTTTCTAAGTGGAAGAAAGCAGTAATGTGTCTTGTGGAGAAAATACGTGTTTTGGATAACCTTCCTTCAGGCATGAGTTATAGTGCTGCTGGCCATGAGTTCAATACTAATACATCAACAATATAAACAATATATACAGAATAAGGTGTCTCCAAGCAGAAACACACATAACATGCAGTTGCATATTCATCATTTGATGAAAATCTTGGAACCCGAGGCATGCAGGAACCTGATCCTGTGTTTCTCCTAGGAGCAATGGCTCAGTATTCACTAGTTTGGTATTCACAACTACTTTATACAACATAAATACCACACATACCCAGAGTCATCTGCAATCAGTTATGATAAGTGTGGAAAGTGCTGTAGTGTTCCATGGTGGGGGAGGGGCAAATGCAACAAGGAAGGCTTTGTAGAGGAAGAAAGGGTGAAGCTGAAGTGATGATGAAGATGAGAATAAGTTGGCTAGGTGACTGGAGGAAAACATAGATGGGAAGGAAGAATAAAAAGTGATCTGGGCAAAGAAGATAGACTTGGTACTTTAAGAGGATGACTCAAAAGAAGCACAACACAGTAGAAAAGGGAGGATATTAGTTAGCTGGAGCTGCCACTAGAAACTACCATAAACTGGGTGGCATAACAATACAAATGTATTGCCACATTGTTCTGAAGGCTAGAAGTTCAAAGTTAAGGTGTCATCAGCATTGATTCCTCCTGGAGACTATCAAGAGAAATCAGTTTCATGCCTTTGCCTTACTTTCTGGCTGTTTGCTGGTAATTTTGTATGTTTTCTCTTATAAAAGCATCATCCTCATCTTTGCCTTCAATTTCACATGGTATACTCCCTGTGTGTGCCTGGGTCCTTTTTATAAGGATACCAGTCACACACAGGATTAGGCTCACTCTACTTCGTATGACCTAATTTTAACTAATGCAATGACTCTCTTTGCAAGTAAGTTCACATTATAAGTTAACTGGGAGTCAGGACTTCAGTATAAAAATTTGGAAAGAGACATCATTCCCTCTCATTCCCATGTGAAGGAAGAAAGGCACCAAGAGAGGGCTGAGAGGTAGGAGGAGCCAGGGCTTGGGAAAGAACTCTAAAAAAGGTGGACTTCACTCTAAAAGCAATGTAAAAAAAAATTTATGCCTCATTGGGGAACTCTGCATTGTCTAGTGACACTCTTCCAGGTTATATGATTCTAGTCTTTTCATAGTCTTTGAGCTATTTTATCACTTTGTAAACTATAGGCAACTAATAGCAATAGAAGATAGTTTCTACAAGACCAATTGATATATCTTCCTTACATTTGCAAAAACCAGTTTTGTTTTAATTTATATATTCAATATTTCAATATTCCTGATGCAAAAAATATCAGGAATATTCTTTGAATTGTCTTTTGAACTGCTATGACATCTGCCCAGTTCCAGTTCCCTCATTAATTACTGAGCAGAATAAAATTATTAACACTTATTCATCTTTATATCTATATAAAAATCATCATTTTATATCTTTTCCTGAAAATGATCTTTCATAGAAACATGAAACCTTCAACAGGTAATACACCAATAACTGAACAACTGCATAAATAAGTCAGAATACATAGTAGGTGAGCTCTCAAGAGGCAAGATGTTTTAGTTCTAGTTAACAACCAAACTGAGAATGACAATGTTGAACTTTTATCTGAGCCCTGTGTTCCTGGAAAACAAGGATGGTCAAGAAAACTCCCACTCTTTGTGATCTGGGAAACTGATTGCCAAGAACCACCCTTTCCTCAATGACTTAGATAAAATGTGTTAATGAGACCAGACACAAACCCTCCAAATTTCCATTGTTTATCTCATAGATGATTACCTGAACTGTTTGTCTTCCCCAAATTAGCTAAACACAGAAATATCTCCGGTTTAATTGACTGACACTCTTTTTGATAATAAAAATACTTCCAAAAGTAAAATCACCCCACCTATAGCTGTTCTACTCCTCACTCCTTCCTATAGAAGTCTAAGGTAAAAACATTCTGCCCAGAAGCTCTGGTCTTTGAACCTGAAATATTTTCCCTATTGCAAAAGCCTGAACAAAATCAGTTTCCTGACCCCACCCCTGTAGTCTTAGCATCCCTGAAGTTCAAAATCAGTCTAGGCAACACAGTGACATCCTGTCTCAAAAATAAATAAATAAATACTAAAATAACGTTTCCAAGTCCACTAAAAAAAAAATCCAGCTGATAAATTGTAGCTAAAAATATATGTTTATATTTTTAAAAAATCAATTTTCTTAGTTGTTTGGATTCTACATTCCAAGTGCCTCCTCCAAACAGCCCTGGAGTGAAATCGAGGGTTTAATTGACAACTTGTGGGCTCGTTCAAATTATTTCCTTATCAATCTTAGTTTCATTGTCAACTCTTTTAGCCTTCTCTTTTACCTTCTGCTTGCTGGAATTTTTATCCTACAGTTTTTATATCTATTTGATGCAGGGAAACTCCAGGATTGGGGGTTGGCCCGTGAGGCTAAGTGGGTTCTTGGCTTCATGCAGAAAATAATTAAGCATGAGTTGTAAGTAGAAGATGAAAAGATAAATTTATTAAAGAAAGGGATCCATTGGCAGAGCAGCCCACATGCATTGGGTTTCAGTTGGAAAATAAAAGTAGGGTTACTTACTTACTATGGAAACTGTCATGGCACTGGTAGGAGTGTCTTTAGCATGCTAAAGTATTCTAATTAGTGTATAATCAGCAAAAGGGGCACACAGAGGTCACTTTCAACGCCATTTTGGTCTTAGTTGGTCTTGACTGGCTTTGGCAGTTCTTCTCACTGCAACCCATCTTGTCAGTGAGGTCCCAGCCTGGTGACCTTCATTTTAGGAAACTAGTCTTGTGGGCTCACTATCTCATATTGTTGTTGGGACTCTCTAAAAGTAGACTGACTTCTCTCTGTGCAGTAATCCTTTGATAAAAATTTTAAAAGCATCCTGGTAGGTTTAACTATTTGGAATTAAAAATAAAACAATTTAAAAATATATGATGAAAAAGACATTTTGAAGTTAAAATTATTCATCATGCTTTTTTTTTGTTTTTAATGGTACAGTACTTGATGTATATTTAATATAATACAAATACATTTTGAATGCATTTTAGTATTCACATTCCCAGCCAACTCTAGTGTCACTGTATTGGAAGTATTTTTCAGTGCAGGTACAGAAACTATGGATCCCCTTTTTTATAAAAAGTGTCATTATAAAATGATGGATTTTTTAAAAATACTGATTTTAATAGTCCTGTCATGACTTAGAATCTTCTGTGATTTGTTGATTTTTTTTTTTTTTTTTAGCTTCACAAATGACATCAGTTCAAAAGGAAAAGTACTTCACTTTTTACTTTATTTTATGCATTTATTTTTGAGATGGGAGTCTCAGTATGTTGCCCAGGCTGGTCTCAAACTCGTGGACTCAAGTCATCATTCTGCCTCAGCTTCCCCGGTAGCTGGGATTACAGGAATATACCACCATACCCAGTTCCTTTTTAAAATTTTAATTGAACCAGAGACTTGTGTGTTATATGGGAGAGATTATCAGTGTTAGGGTACGGACGTACTGGATGACGGTGGAGAGCCGCAGGGAGGCGCGCAGCACTGCCGGGGCTGGCAAGCCAGAGGTGAGTGCTGGCAACCCAGAGATCCGAATAGATGCAAATAATTGCAACACACAGAGGTGGGAGAAGAAAAGATTTATTTAAGAAAAGTTCACCCCCCCCACAGACAGGGAGTGGGCCTACACTCCTAGGTGAGTGTGGTGACATAGCCCCCCAGAGTCCTGGCTTAAATCCTTTTCTTGGAGATGTTGCACATGACTACCATGACTGCTGTGATTTCCCTGTCGACCACCTGTGGATGTCTTGAAGAACCTGTGACACAGATAACCATTAATGTTCGCTCACATTATCATAGTCCCTAGAGAAGGGTGTGACAAGGATTCTAATTCTCCTTCACCTTCCCAAGCTAGTGGAGGGTGTACCTCCCCTTATCTCCTAGGCATTCCCAGGGGGTAGCTTCAGGGGATCCTTGGCTTCCCACTCTCAGTCTGTCCTTTCAATCAGAACTACAAAATGGCAACATGTATTTACAGGTGAGTATTACTATCCATAACTATAAGCCTCCTTTATCCAACACATGTATGGAACACCTAGAAAGCATAATGTTCATTACTAAGCCCTAAGCCCATTGGTGTTTTTTTATTTAGCGTGCTGCATTTTTGCTATGGTTACATTTTGCTTTTTTACATCACATTGATTAGCATGAAATATGAGTTGTATTTTCCTATATTTATTAAAGTTCCCAGAACAGTTCCTGACAAATATAGGCACTCAAAAACAAAAGTGTTAATGTTAAATTGTTTATCTTTTAAGTTGTTGCTTCTAGGTGGGTAACAAGGAGCATTTGCAAATCCCTGTTTTATTAATATGCTAATCTTTTAAATACTGAGACAAGAAAACAGTAAACTAAATAACCTTGGGACATCCCATTGGAGTGACTTTAATCAAAATTTCTTCGAATGTGAGCCAGTAAGTTCTGTTTTCCTGGTTGCCTAGGATAGAGTAGTGAGATAGATAGATACACAGATAGCAAAAATCTGCATTTATGTTGTGTCTTATGTAAGAAGGTTGAGGAGGGAGGTGGTGATAAGGCTTGATTTTGTAAGCTCAATAGGTGGTTTAGGGGGTAGACAGAGATTCCAAGAAAAGGGGGAGAAAGAGAAGCATCAACGCACACAATGCTGGTCTTCATGGTGTCCAAATTTATGCCTAAGGAGACTGGCAGGGCCACTGAAGCGATCTGAATCTAAGAGTGAATAAACTAGTTTTGTCTTTTTCCTTCCCTCCCTACACCCCATCAATCAGACTGTAACTGCACAGAGGCTGTCTCCATCATTATGTAGCCGGGCTGCTTCCTGATGTAAATCTGTATTTTTCACAAAGAGGGGAGGAGAGAGAGACAGAGAAGGAAAAAGATGCCTGGGGCAGGGTCATTCTCTGACTCCAGGCAATTGTCCTTTCCCACTTAGCAGTCCTAGGACCAAGCCCAAGCTAAAACAAACATATCTGCCCCATCATCGGCTAACTTGCCTCCTGCCTTTTGAAGTAAAGGTTTTCTCCTGCGCCTGACTAATGAGTGCTGCCTGCCACTCTCTGGGGCTGACTTCTACAGCTCTGCAAGAGCTCTGCACTCACAATGCGTTCTTCTCTCTACTTTGCACTTCAAGAACTTAGGAAGCTTCAGGGGAAATAAGATTCGGGATTTTTTTTCCCTACCTCCATTTTGATGAGCATTTGCTTTTCCTACAGGATGCAGTGAAATATCTTGAAAACTCACATGCTACTTTCAGGCACGGAACACTCAGAGACAGGGGGCATGTGGTCAGATGAGCCATGGCTGAAATGCAAGATTTTCAGCAGTCCTGCGCCAGGAGCACATTGATTTGCTCCCTTCCCCCTTCTTTCTTTGTGCAGCCCTGCCAGGTAAAATGAGAGTGACCATGGCTACAGAGAGGAAGAGAATAAATAATAAAAAATCCACAGTGGTTGTGCTGTACCTTTCTTTGCATTCCCTGCTATAGGTAGCGACCTGTTGCCGGAGTCGCGGGATGGCGGGCGTGAAAGAATTCGTTCAAGTCAGATCAGAGTAGAGAAGTACAAGTTTATTGAGTACCCTGCCAGGGAGCATAACTGAGTCAGCATATTGAGGCTGTTTTTATAGGGAAGCTGGCCTCTTATTGGTTCCACCATGCAAATGAGGGATTGAAACATGGCAGTTCTGATTGGTTGTTGTTCGACTTTAACTGTGGGCCTTTTATTGGTCAGTTGGAAGATCATACCAGGTGGCTCTTGTATAAGATGGCTTCCACACTCCCTAGTTCCTCTCATCAGTCCTGACAAGGCTGCCTACTTGCAGACTCAATCCCTCCACAATGCCTAAATTGATTCAGAATGAACAGGAAATTCTATGTTCTGACCTTTCCTTGACCCTTTCCTTATTCTTCACTCCTGCACTCACCCAAACATACACACCTTTTCTAATCCAGTGGAGAGCCTGATCTAGAAATGTGACCTCTTGCATTAATACTTCAGTATACAATTGGGCTGACTCCAGGTATTACAATATGGATGGAGAGAAAAATAGTGGCCTGAAGCACAGGTCTTCAAAAAATAAGGGAAGATCTTGGTCCCTAGATGGGTGAGTAGGGGAGTAGAGGTGCTGGACTCTGATAGCAGGAGCTTGAAAACTGCTAGTGTGTGTGTGAGACGGTGTATGAGTGTGTGTGCCTGTGTGTGTTTTCTGGCTTATTCCTTGAAGAAACCAAGAACCAGAAATTTGAAGCAGGGCCTTTTTATGACTCCCTAAGCATATTAGCTTCTTCCTTCATTAAAAAATACTTAAAAAGTGCGTTTTACAACCATGTCAGTAAAAGATGCATATGATTCAGATTGGTGGATTATGTTCATTTTTTCTTCTGATTTTAAAAGAAATTAAAATATTTTTCTAATCCCCTAAAAGTATCATGAGCCTTACTTAGGCCCTGTGCCTTCTGTGCCTACGGGTAATGTTTTCTCATTTGAAGGGACATGAAGGCAAAATGGAAGCAACAGTAGGGATCAAATGTGTATCTAACCCTTATCATGACCATGACATAGGTGGTACATAAGAGGGAAACATAAACAACAGCCTCAAGGTCAGGCGCAGTGGCTCAAACCTATAATCCCAGCACTTTGGCATGCCTAGATGAGAGGATTGCCCGAACCCACAGGCTTGAGACCAGCCTGGGCAATTTGACGAGACCTCATCTCTACCATAAATTAAAAAGTTAGCCAGACATGGTGGTGCGTGCTTGTAGTTCCAGCTACTTGGAAGGCTGAGACTTAAGGATCACCTAAGCCCAGCAGATAGAGGCTGCGGTGGCTGTGAGTGTGCCACTGCACTTCAGCCTTGGTGACAGAGTGAGACTCCAACTCAAAAAAACAAAACAAAAAAACAGCCTCCATTTGAAAGGCAGCGTGGTGTCCTCAGGGAGCAGGTATCCACAGGCACAGAGGTGAAGAACTATTCAGAAATGAGGCTGAGATTGCCATTTGAATGCCATTTGAATCCAGAAAGCGGTTCCAGAAAGCCCAATGAAATGATAGGAAAGGGAGAAGAAAGGGAATTGAGTCAGATTAAGGGCAGTGTGGACAAGAGAAAATGAGAATTCAGGTAATCATGGATATTCTGGACTTTTGATGGTGAAGGATGTAGGGAAGCAAAAATATCTTTTTCTCTACCTATGGGAGGTTTGTGTCTGAGGCCTCTATAACAAGACATATTAACAAGAGAAGGCTTACAAATTTATTTAATATACATTTTATATGACATGGCGCCTTCATAAAGAAATGAAGGCCGGATGCAGTGGCTCAAGCCTGTAATCCCAGCACTTTGCAAGGCAGAGGTGAGAAGACTGCCTGAGCCCAGGGTTCAAGACCAACCTGGGCAACTTGGTGATACCTCGTTTCTACCATAAATCAAAAAATTAGCCAGGCATGGTGGCACGTGCCTGTAGTTCCAGCTACTTGGAAGGCTGAGACAGAAGCATTGCCTGAGCCCAGCAGGTCGAGACTGCAATGGTTGTGAGTGTGGCACTGCACTTTAGCCTGGGCAACAGTGAGATTCTGACTCAAAAAAAAAAAAAAAAAGAAATGACCCAAATAAATGGTGTAAGGCTAATCTTGTGTAATTTGTAAATTTAATTTAATTTAATTTTCATTGACAAATAATAATTGTACATATTCATGGGGTACACAATGATGTTTTGATACCTATAATGTATGGTGAGCCCATCAAGGTAATTAGCATATTGTCATCTCAAAACTTATTATTTTCTGTGCCAGGAATATTCAGTATTCTCCTTCTAGCTATTTGAAACTATATAATATATTATTGCTGACTATAATCATCCTACAGTAGTTCAGAATGATAGAGGGTATTTATCTTTTTATGTATTTTCATGCTAGGTTTGCTGGAGAAATATAATTGAACAAACCATATAATCTAATGGTAATAAACAGGGGGAGACTTAGCAAGGCCTATTTATTAATATTCTTTTCTGTGCCCCTTTGTGTTCAGAAATAAGAATGTTTCTTTCTTCTGGGCATAGGGAAGGGTCTTGTCACTTGCTACAAGGAGAGGCCAGGAAATTCTTTCTAGGTTAAAACATCAGCCATCAAAAAAAAAAGTCAGCTGTCTGTATTCACAATTGGTTGTCACAATGGAGAGACATTGAGAGAGCATCCCATATTCATCCAACAAGTGTGGAAGACATTATTGACTGTCAGAAACCTGGCTCCTGAGGCTAGACTTGCCCCAACTAGCTGGTAACCCTGGACAGGTTACTCCATTCCTTTAAATTCTTCTGTTTATTATCCATGTAAAATTACTTCACATAATTCTTGGGAGTCCGTGGTTGCTCAATAAGTCTCAGCAATTATAGTGTTGACTGCCTGTTACATGACAAGTGCTTTGCAAGGTCTTAGGGATCCAAGGATACATTCAAAGAGTTGATAATCAAGTGGTGATACAGGGAAATGAAGAATTATCACCACTACTACCCCCCTCCAAAAAAAAAGTTGTGCATGCTGTGATAGGGACATGAGTAGTAGACTTCTAAACTACAACACAAGTAACTAAATACCAGGAGGAGCCAGAGAACTCTGGATAAGATGATGGCATTTGGCCTTATTTTGTGTGTGGTGGTGGTGGGGGGCAGATAGGGGCACTGTTCTAATTGTTCTTAGGACATCTGCTGTTTTAACCTGAGCTGTTTTAAGATTCCCTGCCCAATCCCACACTGAATGAGAAGGCAGGTAGACTCAAACTGGTGTCTGCCCTCTGTAGTCTCCTCTGGATGAACCGAGAAGGATGAAGCACCAGAACCTTGAAGTTTCTACTTTGTTTCTCATTCTCTCCACCCACTCTTTCCCATTTTTCCCTTATATCAAGTGAGACTATGACAGCTCCCTTGGTCATGAGATGCTGAGGTGAAGAGTAATACAAGGAAGTGTGTGTGTGTGTGTGTGTGTGTGTGTGTGTGTGTGTGTGTTTTCTTTCTCTTTTCTTTTTTCCTTTTTTTTTTGGGTAAGTTTATTTTTGCTAAACGAACACCAAGAACCCCAAACTTACTATTTCTCAGATCAACAGTAGAGAGCCCTGCACTGCTGATAAGGTTTGGAGTTTTTCTCTCTCTGGGATTATAGGCCTTTTCACAATGCTGATGCACGGTTTTTAGCTATGTTAGTTCTGTAATGTTAGTTCTGAATGTTTTCATAATATTCCCCTGGTAGTTAGAAGCAGAGAAAGATTTATTTTAAAGGGAAAAAAAGAGATCATTATTTCAGCCCCAGAGTCACAAGTTGAGAAAGGAAACTTGGAAAGTATAAATGCAATACTCTTAGCTCAAATTCTAAACCACCTCAGGTTTTGCCCAGCTCTATTTATTTATCATTTCAATTACAGAAGAGATCTGTTGCTACAAGGAGCCATATTATGTCTATTTTCCAAAGTAAGAAAAGGCAATTTAAGGCAATTTCATCTTTAAACTCTTTTATACGAATTCTTTTCTATCTTAGGACATTTTAGGAACTGTAGGAACTAAAAGAACTTCACCTACTCCCAGTTTCTTTTGATCCTCAAATCATCTGAATTCAAACCATTGGTTTTCATCTTTTGTGATGTTTCCTGTACCTAAGCTTTTTACTAAAACTTAATTATTATGTTTTTAATGATAACGGGTTTACTTCTTTTAAAAGCCATATGACTCATAAACCAAAGATACTTTAAGATCCCACTGATTTACATACAACCTAAGGCTGTTTTCAAACAGATGGTGTGTTCAACAATGTTTTTCTTACAGACCATTAAAGCATTCACATGGTATGTATTTTCTCACCACACCATAAGGCCTAAAACTGTAAAAAAAAAAAAAAAACCAAAAACAACCCCACCCAAAACCAAAAAACACAAACAAAACCAAAATACAACAACCATGTGTTTGTTATATTTCTAAAATATTGTTGATTATTTCAGAGTAAAACACAGTCTTCTTTAGTGTGAAAATCAGATATGTCAGGTAAAAACTACTCATTACCAACTCAGAGTAATTATGGAGATTAACAAAGAAAATCACAAACTTTATTAAAGCATCTAATAATAAAGATATAAATATACTCTAGAATCACAGAGCTTTCACTTTCAATATAACTTTGCAGGTATTTATATGTTTTTACAGTGTATTGCGAAGTTTAAAACTAGGAAGTTGATTATTTTTCTATGTTTACTGAACAGACCAAAATACTGGCATTAACTTTATGAGATAGGATTGCCCTTAAAAATAAAGATTGAAGGCAAGAAATTTATCTTAAGGAAATGTAAACATTTATTCAAAAAACTGCACTTTACAGCACTATTTATAGTAGCAAAAATAAAAGAAAACAATCTAAATGTTCAATAAAAAATATCCAAATGCATTAGAATCTGTTCCTAAGATGATAAACTTTGCTGTCAATAAAATAATTTTTTCCAATAATTTTATTCACATAAGAAAATGGTCAGGACAGTGTTAATTTTTTCCAATAATTTTATTCACATAAGAAAATGGTCAGGACAGTGTTCCAATAATTTTATTCACATAAGAAAATGGTCAGGACTGTTAAATGAAACAAGCAAGATTTGAAGCCATATACACTATATGAATCCAATTGATGCATCTATGTAGACAAAAAATATTCCAAAATATTGAGAGTAGTAAGATTAAATATATTTTTAGTTTCTTCTTTAAACTTTTTTATATTTTAAAGTTTTCCATGATAAGCATGTATTACTTTTCTAATAAAAATTAAAATGTACTCTTTAAAAAGATTTCAGAATTAGATTTGAGGACAAGCCCAACATTAGATTAATAGGTAAATATTTAATATTTAAAATCTTGGTATGTGCCGGGCTCGGTGGCTCAGCCTGTAATCCCGTGCCTTTGGGAGGCTGAGGTAAGTGAATTGCCTGAGCCCGTGGGTTTGAGACCCACCTGGGCAGGCGAGACCTCATCTCTACAGTAAATCAAAAAATCAGCCGGGCATGGTAGCGCATGCCTTTAATTCCGGCTACTGGGAAGGCTGAGGCAGAAGGATCGCCGGAGCCCAGCGGGTCGAGGCTGCGGTGGCCAGGAGTGGCCACTGCACTCCAGTCTGGGCGACAGAGTGAGACTCCAACTCAAAAAAAAAAAAATCTTGGTATGTGCATATCATAAGTAAGTATAAAGTTTTTTATATTGATCTGTCTAGTTGTTCTAGTGAAATGTCTTTCACATTAGAATGAAAATAAAGTGTGGTTATATTAAATCACATTAACACGAATGACAGTAGGATAAAGTTTCTTTTCAAATCAAGTGGTAATGACAGAAATTTTTAACTCATTCATTTTTCCAAAGTCTTTTTGCCTGGGAAGATTGCTGGTTGGGCTGGCTCCCACCTGTTAATCTGGGAAGTGTCTCACCTGTCTGATTGAAAGAATCACACCATAGACTGGGCAGAGTGGCTCACACATGTAATTAATTCTAGTACTTTAGGGGGCTAAGGATTGCTTGAGCCCAGGAGTTCGAGACCAACATAGCAAGACTTCATCTCTATAAAACATCAAAAAATTAGCCAGGCATGGTGATGCATGCCATGGTACAACTACTCGAGAGGCTGAGGCAGGAGGATCTTCTGAGCCCAGGAGGTTGAGACTGTGGTTAGCCATGATGGCACCACTGCACTCCAGCCTGGGTGACAGAATGGGACCTGACTCAAAAAAAAAATCACACCCCAAACTTTCATTTCTGGCCAAAATAGAGGTCAGTTAAAAAACTCTGTGCATATCAGAATAAGCAAATATGATAATACTCTGGATAGAGAAAAGAAGGAGGTGGACTGCCTGAGGACCTCAAGACTTGAGGAACCACAGGGCTCAAGTGGAGTGAGATCCTTGGATTTCCTTGTTGTTCCCATATATCCTGGATGGGGCCCTGCAGAAGTCCCCATTCTGGAATCACCAACAGTCACAGACAAAAAAAAAAAAAAAAATCTCCAAGAAAAGCCTGTTTTCCTTAGCCGAAGCACTAGAAAAGTCTGGCTTAACAGAACAAGAAAGTTATGCTCACCCCCATCAGGGCTTCAGTGGGGGCCTAGCAGGGAGCTGATCTTTCACCCCAGCCCAAACCCTCAACTTGTCCCTTACCTCTTGGAAACCAGCAGCAGTGCTCTGATGCTTTGGTCGGACTGAGTGGGGAAACTGATGTCCCATCCTCCACACCCCAGCAAAACAGTCAATGCTCCTCTCTCTGCTGCACCCACAGCAGGCTGAGCCTCCACCTCCATCTTCCCCAGGTAGCAACAAGACTTCAAGAGAGCATGCAGGATGGTTGGGTAGGGTGCTCAGTCACCACTGTGCTTCCCTTATTCCCAGCCTAACTGGTATCATTGGGGCCAAGTGGAAAACTAGTAATGAGACTGAAAGAGGCAGTACAAAACAGGGCAGTTCTGTGTCTCTGTTCCCTTTTTGCCACCCCTCCACACCCAAAACCTGGCATCTAGGCATCTAGGAAACAGGAGTGGTTGGCACTCTACTCTCTCACCTCCTCTCTCCTGGTGTCTGGACGAAGCCCAGCTGGAGGCTGTTTGCACCTTCCCCGGGAGGCAACACTGTGGTGCTAGCATTATCCCACTTTTTCAGGAAAGTGTTAGCCTGGCCAAGGTGGGAGATGAACTTTACTCTGCCTATCTGCAGAGGCATTTGGAGTCAGCACTTTACTTTTGGGGGTAAGTTTTTATGGTTTCATTTAAAAACAAAACATGCAGAAGAGCTGTCTATCCATTTTCTTCACTGTGCAGCTTCACATTAGGATTGGTGACTCAGATGGCCAGCTAGGCTGCTCTTTCTACAACTACTTTGCGGTTCTTGGATGAAACATGAGCAGTCTCAGCACAGTAAGATTTCTTGTACATCAGCAGCACTTCCAGCTCCTTGACATTGTGGACCAGGAACTTTGGAAGCCACTGGGCAGCATGTGCTTTGTTTTCTTGTTGCTCCTATAACCACTGTTGGGCATCAGGGTCTGGCCCTTGGATCTTCTATGCTCTCTATTTTCAGTAACTATTTTCTGAGTTTCCGCCAGTTATGCTTAATCTTGACATATCGGTCTGACTGGTGCTGAATGAGTTTCTTGGTCCTCTTTTTTGACTATCTTGGGCTTCACCAGGGGTCTGAGGGCATCCATTATGCTGAGTAGGAAATGGCTGCCACCTCTGTAGGCAGTGCCGAGAAAGGGAGGGGAAGGTGGTATGGAAGGAGCACTTCACTTTTACTGAATGAATCCCAAATAAGATCATTCCAAAGCATCATACCCTCTCTGATTATAGGTACTGGCTACAAAGGAGTAAAAGCATCTGTGCTAGAAAGGATGCATTGTATTACTTATCTCTATTTTTCTTTTTATTAAAGAAAACACGCTTTGAGCAGGTAGAAATCCACTTGGAACTTAAGTTTCAAATTATTCATTTGCATGTTTGCTTTTCAAATCTTTGCTTCCCTTCCTTCCTTCCTTTCTTTCTTCTGGGTATTTGTGTTATAAGGAAGCATTTTGTGTTTTCTTTACCAATAAATATTTATTAAACATCGACTATATTCTGTTCTGGGCACTGTACAAGGTCAGGTGACACAAAAAGGAAAAACTCAAATTAACCTTCACTCAGGTTTCATAGTTCAGTGGGAAAGACTAACACCTTGTGATCATGTAATAAGAGATGTCAGTAGAAGTTGTGCCAAATGGAGTCATGGTTTGGTTTGGTTCTTATGGGAGAACATTTATTTGAAGACGTTGGTGCTAAACCTATTCTTAGGTGGTGGTAACAAAGACTAAATAGATTATGAGTGGCAATCTTTCTATTTGCTAACAGCTAGTTGACAGACATTATCCCAGAACAGAAAGATTATTTAGATTGGTAAAGAATTAAGTATTGGGGCATGAACAGATCAGTTTCCTATATGGCAGCCTTGTGCAGTGCTGATGGCATTCAGCAACCCCCGAACAACTGCACTCAAGTTCAGACCCTTTGATGTCCATGGTCGGACTCAGTGACATCCTCACTGTGGAGCATCACAGAGGGAACATAACCACAGAGGGCAAGTGTCCTTTCTTGGAGTCCAACCTCAGGGTGGAACCAGCTCTCCTCAATTAAGTTCATTGTTCTACAATGTGGCATAAATCTGGGGACACACGTCTGTCACTCCTCTGCTTTGAAGCTCCAACCTGAACCAATGGATGCTTTCCGGTATTGTTCAAAACTCTTTTTGTTAAATACTTCTTCAAAATCAATCTCTCAACAGAGATTCAGCCTGGTTAAGTCCTTTGCTCAAGGACTCAGAACCAAGAGAAGTAGAATTACAATTTCAGAGCAGTCTTCTCACTCTCAGGCTGGGGGCCTCTACCTCATCAAACTATCATTCCTTGAAGGATTGAATCTAAAGAGAATAAAAATTCCGAATAAAAAAATGAGAAAATACATTATTCATAACTTGAAAACTTAAACAGCAAACTCTTCTGATTTAAATATTTTAAGATAGGGGAAATTCCCATTATTGACCAGATAAAAGGCATCAATGTTTCATTTACTAATGTTATGAGGTCTGTGTGTATTTATCTTTAAAATTTGAGGAATTGACTTGATCGGCTTCATTAAAAATATTCTTTTTTATGTTCCATATGCCTTTAACTGAATAAAAAGTAGATTGACCACATATTTTTTCAGTCCTATAATATCAAAGAAAAGATAATTAGTGTTGATATGATTTAGCTGAATTCACTTTCATGTTGACTTTTGTTTTAAAATGATAGTTAATTTTACTAGGTCACACGTTCACCTGCATTTGCCTCTTGATCTATTTTCTTTTTCTTTTTTTTTTTTTTTTGAGTTGGAGTCTCACTCTGTTACCCAGACTGGATTGCAGTGGCCGCTCCTGGCCACCGCAGCCTCAGCCTTCCAAGTATCCGGAATTACAGGCATGCGCTACCACGCCCAGCTGATTTTTCTGATTTATTGTAGAGATGAGTACTTGCTGCCCAGGCGGGTCTCGAACCCGCGGGTTCAGGCAATCCATTCACCTCAGCCTCCCAAAGGCACAGGATTGCAGGCTGAGCCACCGAGCCCAGCTTGATCTATTTTCATGCTGACCTATTTTGCACTATATTATCAGAGTAACTTCCTTACAACAGGTTTTATCATATTATTTACCTCTTCCTTTTTTAGTAAGGTATTATATATTAACTCATTTTCTGTAGTGAATGGTTATTGGGGGCCAGTTCAGCCTACGAGAATATCTCCCTTCTGGGAGACCATTGATTCACAGGGTGAGCAGCTCTGTGTATACCATGTGATTGGACCTCCTGGCCTGCAGTTGATTGGGTTGGTGCAGGACATCTCACCTGAATAGCATTCGCAAATCATATCTCTAGGTATCCGGTATTGAAATCTAGAAATGGCCTGTCTGTGCCTGTTTACTATGTAAACAGAAGCTGAGAAAGCACGTCTGCAGGATGAGGAGAAATGAATGAAAAAAGAATGAAAAAGAAAGAAGTAGAGTTAAGGGTCAGTGAAAGTACTTCAACCAGTTTTCCCAGATCTAACACTTAACCTTTTCTGAGCCTTGGCGGTGTTCCTGTATTTGGATTTTTTTAAAACCCCTTCATTTTATTTAAATACTTACCCCTATTTTGCCTAAGCTTGCTCCACAGGTTTGTTACTTGCAGTGAATGTGTCTTACGTAACACATTGGATTTAGAAGGTTCTGTGAGATCTGGACCTATATCACACTGGTAGTCATATTCTCCAATATTTTTTGCATGTATTCTTTACATTCTTAATTCTTCTCTTTACTAATGTGAATCCGTATCGTTCAAGTTGCATATCATATCCTAGTCCAGAATGTTTCTCTCTCTTTCTTTTTTTAAAAAAATAATAACCATTCCTGACATTGCTCAAACTGAACATCTTTTTCACACGGATTTGCTCCATCTTTAGACTCATAAGCTATATCAGTTAGGATGAGTAGATTGTGGCAATAAATTACTTGAAAATATCAATCATCTACCCAATTTTTATTTCCTTTTTTTTTTTTGAGTTGGAGTCTCACTCTGTCGCCCAGACTGGCGTGCAGTGGCCGCTCCCGGCCACTGCAGCCTCGCCTGCTGGACTCCGGCAATCCTTCTGCCTCAGCCTTCCGAGTAGCCGGAATTACAGGCATGTGTTACCATGCCCAGTTGATTTTTTGATTTATTGTAGAGATGCGGTCTCGCTGCCCAGGCGGGTCTCAAATTCGCAGGCTCAGGCAATCCTCTCACCTCAGCCTCCCAAAGGCGCGGGATTACAGGCTGAGCCACCGAGCCCGGCCAATTTTTATTTCTTACTCATGCTATATTTCTAATAGGGTCATCTGGGATCTCTTCCACACTGTCATTCAGGGACCAATACATGAGTTCTAATTGGAAAAAAAAAATCTCTATCATCTGGAACCCAAAATAGCATTTCTTACTAAGATTAGATTGGTTCTTCCCAAATAATTTGTGAAACATAATATCCCAGTTATTTAGAAACAAGGCTTCAGGTATACTTAAACCTATTGTATATCTTTAAACCATGAAATAAGTCAGTAGGAACCCTGAAATTTCAAAATATCTGCTATAATATTATATAGCACTTAACAGTCTAATTATTTCCTGCCCAAGCTGGTGCAAAAGCTATTAAAGTTTTGTTTGTAATGATCTAAAACTGAAATGTTGGGAAGTCAAAGAAAAAAAGAGAAGGCAGCCAGTTTTGGTGAAAAATTTCCCTGCAGATATTTTTTTCTTCCTTTAGAAAAAATAAAAGCCAAGATGATTTTCATATTTAGGGTTCAAAGATGAAAAATACAACATGAATAAAAAATAACCTTGTTTTGTCAACATGATACAATCAGAAAGATATACTAATTTATCTAAGTTGTATTTTTAAGTAAGATTAAGAAAGTAATACTATGATAATTAATCCTCTAGACTTCTGCATATGTCTTAGAAAGAAATGAGTCAAGGTAATAACTCTGCTCCTGTCTCCCTTGTGCCTCCACACCACCTAAAATTCTCCCCCCCCCCTTTTACCATTCTTAGTGAAAGGATGTTAGCGAGAAGAGAAAGGAGACGGGAGAAGGGTCCTCGTCTAAGAATAGAGCTTCTGAAAGTGGCATTATATTCATTTGAAGAAGATAAAGTTCTAAATCTGCTAGCTTTTACTGGGACTGAAATCAAGACGAGGACTCTTTCTTTTTCTTTAACTCTTACTCTATCACATGCCATCTATCCAAAGAAGAAGAATGACTGAAATCAAGAACCTTCCACCTGTCAGTCAAGCTGAGATGACATAGAGTTATGGCAGGGCAGGGCAGTTGGGCTTTATTTTCATTTTCTATCTATAGAAAGGTCCCTTTCATTTCTCCTTAAAAGCAGCTAATACTAAAGAATTTGTTCTGTGGAAATATTAGGGAGGGATAGAGAGAAGTGAAACAATTCTTATATTTTATAATGACAACAAAAATGTCTGTTGACATCCTGGTAGAAGATGACCAGTGCAGAGCCAGACAGAACACAGTAGTGCATTGCAGAGAAAGAATACTCATAATGCTGACCCATTTCCTGAGAAAAAGGTGGGTACGTTCACTGTTCTCTGTTTCAGAAGTCAGGGAAATATAACATTTTTGAAGTATCTTATCAACTAGGATTAAGAAAGTTACATTGTGGGATTTGGCTGCAGATAAATTTCAGTCATTTTTGTAATATCTACAGGTATGAAACAACTTTTTTCTTAATTATGACAGGTGAATATAGCATCATTGAATTTTAATTTCCACAAAGGATTTTCCTCAAATATGATGAGAAAGAGAATATATTTTGTATTTAGAAACAAAGCCCAAGAGAAAAACAGAAGAAAAATCAATATTTGGTAACAGAAGTCTTAGGTTCATTGTTCAATAAAACTGAAAGAAATCTCATAAAATTGTATAAACCAACTTCATGACTTCAGATTAAAAAAAAGTCTAAAGACCTCAAGACAGGTTGAAACATTCTTTTCTAGAATCCCTCTAAAATAATGATCCCACATATTTTTTTGGAGTTTTCCATGAAAATTCTAATAATTGTGATAATCTAGTCATTTTTTGAAAAACCTAACCCCAGATTTTACCTCTTAAATTTTTATTTTTATTTATTTTTTATTTTTTGAGTTGGAGTCTTACTCTGTCACCCAGACTGGAGTGCAGTGGTCGCTCCCGGCCACTGCAGCCTCGACCTGCTGGGCTCCGGCGATTCTTCTGCCTCAGCCTTCCAAGTAGCTGGAACTACAGGCGCACGCTATCATGCCCGGCTAAGTTTTTGATTTATTGTAGAGATGTGGTCTTGCCAAGTTGCCCAGGTGGGTCTCGAACCCGCGGGTCAGGCAATCCACTCACCTCAGCCTCCCAAAGCGCAGGATTACAGGCTGAGCCACTGAGCCACTGAGCCTGGCTCACCTCTTAAATTTTTAAATAACAGCTCATTAAAATATAAATCACATAGCATAACACTTACCCTTTTAAAGTATATAATTCAGTGCTTTTTAATACTCGTGTTGTGTATGCATCACCACTATTTAATTTTAATTCATTTCTATCACATTAAAAAGAAACTCCATACCCATCAGCTGTCACTTTCTATTCCCTCCTTCCCTTTTTCCCCAGATATCACTAAACAACTTCCTTTCCCAGTGTTTTTGACTATTCTGGACATTTTATATAAATAGAATCATACAATATGTGGCTGACTATATTTGGGCTGCTGTAATAAAATGCCATACACTGGACAGCTAGCTTATGAACAACAGAAATGTATTTCTTATAGTTCTGGAGGCTGAGAAGTACAAGAGCAAGGCTCTGGGAGATATGGTGTCTGGTGAGAGATTGATTTCGGATTCATAAATTGCAACGATAAGCTATTGCATAGCCATGAAAATTTCAAGCTGTGTGTCTGTGTGGTAGAAGAGACAAGGGATCTCTTTTGGCCTCTTTTATAAGAACAGTAATCCCATTTATTACTGTGCCCTCATGATCTAAGGGTTTCATAAAGCTCCCACCTCCTAATATTGTCACTTTGGAAGTTAGGTTTCAACATATTAATTTTAGGGGACACAAACATTTTGTGTCTGGTGGCTTCATTCACTCAACATAATGTTTTCAAGGTTTACTCACGTTGTAGCATGTGTCAGTACTTTATTTCTTTTTATGGCTGAATAATACTCCACTGTATGAATATTCCCACATTTGTGAATTCATTCAAAAGTTGATAGACATTCAGGTTGTTCTCATTCTTTGGTTATTATGAATAATGCTGCTATGAATATTTGTGTATGCATGTTTTCATGGACATGTGTTTTCAACTCTGTTGAATATATACCCAGAAGGGGAATTGCTGAGTCCCATAGTAATGCTGTATTTAGCTTTTTGAGGAACTGCCAAACTGTTTTCTACAATGGCTTTACCAACTTACAACCCCACCAGCAATGCATGAGGTTTCCAATTTCTCCACATCCGTGACAACACTTGTTATTTTTGTTTTATTTTTTTTTTAATTTTTTGAGTCAGGATCCTACTCTGCCACCCAGGCTGGAGTGCAATGGCACAATCATGGCTCACTGCAGACTCAATATCCTGGGCTCAGGTGATCCTCTTGCCTCAGCCTCTGAATAGCTGGGATTACAGGCACACACCACTGTACTTGGCTAATATTTTTTATTTTTATTTTTTATAGAGATGAGATCTATGTTGTTCGGGCTGGTCTTGAATTCCTGGGCTCAAGCAGTCTTCCTGTCTCAGCCTTCCAAAGTGCTGGAATTACAGGAGTGAGCAACTGCACTCAGGCTTTTTGTCTTTTTTATTATATACATACTAGTGGTATCTCATTGTGGTTTTAATTTGCATTTTCCTAATGATTAATGATGTTGAGTATTGTAACGGGTTTTTGCTCATTTGTATATTTGTATATGGAGAAATTTTCATTCAAATCCTCTGGTCATTTTTAAAATTGGGTATGTGTCTTTTTATTATTGAGTTGTAAGAGTTTTATATTGTCGATACAAGTCTGTTAGACATATGATTTGCAAATATTTTCTCCCATTCTAAGACATTGTCTTTTTACTTTCTTGATGGTATCTGTCTCTTGCTTTTGGCATCATTTCTAAGAAACATTGTCTAAACTCAAAGTTACAAATATGTACTCCTATTTTTTTCTTTCTAATAGTTTCATCATTTAGTACTGACATTTTCATATATGATTTATCTTGAATTAACTTTTTGGGTATAACTGAAGTACCAGCCCAACTTCACTCTTTTTTACATAGTCATCCAGTTGTCCTGGTGTCATTTGTTGAAAAGACTATCCCCCCCCCCCATTGAATGATCTTGACACCCTTGTTGAAAATCAATTGCCCATAAATGTAAAGGTTTATTTCCAAACTCTTGATTCTATTACCCTAATCTCTATGTCTAGACTTATGCGGTACCATACTGTCCTGGTTCTTAAAGCTTTGTAGTATTCCACTTAAATTTGATTTCCTCTTTCTAAGATATACAGAACAACTTTGCTGGCTTGCCCTATCATTATAAATCTTTCTTTTTACAGAGTTATGGAATTCTCTGCTGGAAGGGAGCTTAGTGATTTTCTGGTGTAGATACTTCATTTTAAGGTGGTGACTCAACCCCAGAGATCTGTCTATGTTATGTGATTAAAGGGTCTTCCTGCATATATAGTACTAAGTTTAAGAAAACTTGTCCATTTGTCCTACTTGCCTCAAATTCTTTTGAAAGAAATTAAATATCATAGACATGTACTCCTGCCTGATTCTATTTTTCTCAATCCCATCCCAGGAAAAGCTATCATTCTTGATCCAGTGTGAATCATTTCAAGTTTTTGAACTTTTCTGGATCCAAAATAGCTTTTTAAAAAATCATTCAGCAGCATATTTTTTTCAATTCAACATTGTATTTAAGATTTATTTATCTTTAGCTTCTATTCATGTATTTTAAATGTTCTATCATATTCCATTTATTGAATGCATCATTTTTATATATCCATTCTCCTGTGGAGAGACATTTAGGCTTTTCTTTTTCCCCCCTGTTAGGAGCAATGCTTGTACATGTGCCCTAGTGTCCAGACATGACAGCATCTTCGATGGAAAGCACCACTGGAGAGCAGCAGAGGACCTGCGCTTCTTTTACAGGATGTTGCAGATCGCTCTTCACAGTGCCAATCACAGCTTCTGCTTTGCACATCTTCACTTGTGTTTGATATTGTCACACTTTAAAATTTTTGGTTAGTCTGATAGGTACATAATGGCATCTCATTATTTCATGTGTATTTCCCTGATCACTAGTAGCATTGAACTTTTTTCTATATTTTTATTGACCATTTTTTCCCCCTTCTATTACATGCTCAAAAAAATACATTGCAGAATACTTGGGGTTTCTTTTCTTCTACAGCATGAAATGGTTGCTTTTTATTTAGCCTGTAGTTAAATATGACTCCCCAAAGACCTGTCTATTCCTACTGCCACTGCTGTTCTGTTGCTGTTGCTGCCACAACCACCACTGACACCACCACTGCTGACATTTACTAAGTGGCTTTTCTGTGCAGAAATACTTATTACTCTAATTCTAATCATAATCTTATAGAGACATATTATAATTTCCGTTTTAAAGCAAGAAAACTGGGGGCCAAGCACGGTGGCTCATGCCTATATCCCTGGCACTTTGCAAGGCCAATATGGAGGATTGCTCAAACCCAGGAGTTTGAGACCAGCCTGAGCAACATAGTGAGACGTCGTCTCTACAAAAAGTAAAAAAATTAGCTGGGCATGATGTTGCGCACCTCTAGTCCCAATTCTTTGCAGGCTGAGGCCAGAGGATTGCCTTAGCCCAGGAGGTCGAGGCTGTGGTGAGCTGTAATTGTGCCGTTGTACGCCAGCCTGGGTGACAGAATGAGATCCCAAGCTAAAATAAAATAAATAAATAAGTAAATAAATAAAATAGACAAGAAAGCTGAGGTTGAGAAGTGCTAAGTGACGTGTAAAATTATACAGCTAGAAAGTGAGTTTTATTCAAGTTCAAATCTATTTTCCTAAAGGCCCTTTTTGCCTTCTATTCAGTTTTTCCTCCTTGTTTATTTCCTTAAATGTTTTGCATTGTTTCCATTAATTTTGTACTTTTTTTTTGAGCTGGAATCTCACTCATCACCCAGGCTGGAGTGCAGTGGCTTGCTCATGGTCACCCCAACGTTAACCTGTTGGACTCAGGTGATTCTTCTGCCTCAGCCTTACAAGTAGCCAGAAATCCAGGCATGTGCTACCATGTCTGGCTATTTTTTTTTTAAATTGTAGAGATGACGTTTCACCAAGTTGCCCAGGCTATTCTTGAACCCGTGGGCTCAGGCAATCCCCTCGCCTTGGTATTACAGTCTTGAGCTACCGAATTTTGTACTCTTTTAAAGCAACTTTTCTTTTTTTTTTAACTTTACTTATTTGTCAGAGATATTTCAAGTTTTCTGTCTTCTAATACTTACTTTGTGATACATTGAAATTTCTGAACTAGCGTCTTCAGTGCATATTTTTTTAAATGGGTCATTGTTTAAAAAAATACACTGAGTAGAATGAATAACAAAGATGAGTCATTTGAGCCACCATATGAGATTGTCTAGTGAAGAATGAATCATTTTTAACTAACTCCAATTCAGATAATCCCAGGTAACAGCAATAAGGACAATTCCTTGTCTCCTTGAGTGTTAATATTTGTGATAACCACTAAGGCCTTACTGAAAGCATGTCACATTTCTCCTTTGAGTAATCTTTATGTTATCATAGGAGGAAACTAAGCCAGTATAAAATGTTGTGTTCTTCTGGAAACCATGCTGATACTTGCATACTATCTTAACGTCCCAAATAATTTCTATTTGATTAATAACTTGCTCTGATATTTCAGGGACTGATGGAAATCTGGCCTAATCTGTCTTTTTTAGTCCCAATAATGTGATAGGTGCTGTGCTTCGTTCTGGGAATAATAATTCAATATCTAATACTTTTTTAGTATCTGCTAAGTGCTAGGCACTGGGAAAAGAGCTTTCTATGCATTTTCTTCAGATCATTGCAGGGTTATTAACCCAGTTTTAGAAATAAGGGAACTGGGGTTTAAGAAATTGGGTAATATGACAAGGTTACTTGTAAGTACTTGTAAGGCTACTTGTAAGATGGACACTTTTATCAATCACACATACTACTTAGTTGATTTCAACAGCTAGCAGTGGTGAGACCAGTTTCTTGTGCTTGATTATCTATGTCAGAGTCATGAAAGAAAGGAAGAGGGAAAAAATAAGTACCAACAAGAAGGGAGAAGGAAAATGACTTGGTCTAAGATGAGACATCTGAGTGTGGCCTTCTGGGAAGATACTTAATCCGGGACCCTGAAGATACCGGGACTCATAAATTGGGGAAGTGAAAGGTAAGCTCATTTAAAATTTTGCAAGTGACAAGATCACCTTTCATTGCCACAAGCGGGTGACGTAGAGAACAAAAGGCCTGACTCCAGAAATGAAAATGAACAACTTCAGTTATTTATTTTTTACTATCAATTCACCAGTGATTTTATTTATAATAACTGATCTTCACAAAGAAATGCACAGTGGTCCATAAACAGTGATTTTCAGGCTTACTTATTGGAAACTGTCCTCTGACCTACATTGCTTTGTGATGGATTCTGAATGTAGTCCAAATGGATTTTATCATTATTAGCATCACTATTTTTATTAAATGTGAAATATGACACAAAGGATTAATGCTTGTCAACAAGCCTACTTAGCACTTCATAGTTTTCCTTTCCAAATGTGCTTTTGCAAATATTAACCAGACAAATGATTCTACTGTGATGTGAATAGAAGCCACACAGCTGTAACTCTATGGACTCTGTGAATATGTTCCCTGCAATGTCAATTAATTTTGCTTCCTGAAGCATATTCTTTCATGTATAGTTTCATCCATGCTGTGTGTTCTGCCTAGAATGATTAGAGGTCTGCAAAAGTGGATAAAAATAACAAATTAAAAACAGAAAACACACCAAAACATAATAGCTTTTCAGGAGGGAGGCCCAAACTCAGAGTCTGTTTTCTTTCCATTTTCTATGTTTTAATTTATAGTGTAAATTAATCGCCTTTCTCCCACCCCTTGATAAGAATGGTCTTTTGCACGCTATTAACCCCAGGTTCCAGAGAAAGGCAATTTCCTAACAGGTGAATTAACACTAGATAACATTACCTCAAATGCCAAGTCATTTAATGTGTAATTGAAAAAAATTTTTTAGGAGGGAGTAAGGCAACGTCTTAATATTTTTTTTCCCTTAACATTATAAAGAGTCTTTACAAACTAACTATAGACTCCCAACCTCCTGAGAGTGATTTGCCTATTAACAAAGCACAAGAACAACTCCCACTACGAGTCCACGAAGAAATAGCCCCCAATTTCCAATTACTTTTGCGACTGACAGTTCACTGGACTGTTAAGACGCATTCCGCACCATTGTGTGGATGTGGTGAAGCCAGCAGCTGGGTGTGCTTCCCTTTTTGATTATGTAGTAATTAGACTGTTCCACTAATGGAAGGAGGGAAAAAAGTTTCTAGAGAAAATGACATCCGGTGAAGCTTGCTTTGAAAAACTCACTGGCACAAAAGAAGAAAGAGTAACCTTTTTGTCACGAACACTGTGAAAGGTTTTATGCGTTAACTAAGCAGTATTAAAAATGAAAAGTTGGAATCTCAAATTAGCTCAGGCATAATTGTATGTTTGCTTGCAAATAATAAAGCAAATAGGTGTTTCAGACAAGCTCATTAGTCAATAATAAGGCCTTTCAGAGATGTACACAAGAGACTTTCTGGATGCGGGGAAGCATCTCTAAGAATTCCGGATCCTGTGTCTCTGCGCCATGAATTCATTAAAGATCCCTTGACAGTACTCGGAGAGTGGGAGCTTGCCCTTTTGTCCTTGAACTGACTTCACCTGAGAGCTCAGCTCTTTCTGTAGGTTATTAATGTATTAGTCACCCTATAAAAGTTCCCTTGATTTATTTTTCTGGTGGAGAATTTAATTCCTACTCCTCTTAAAATTAAAAACTCAATTCGGTCTCACTGTTCTGTCAGTCTTACCCCAACCCCCACAGTCTTCTCTTCCCTGTTTCTCCTTTTCTTCCCAATCACTTTTCTTTTTCCTCACTCAACTTTGTATTTTTAGTGTTTTGTGTGAATGTGACATTTTCCTTTTTACCTATAGAATTTCCCCCTCTCTCTCCCCAGTGTGAATTGAAAACGGCAATTCTTTATTCAGGGCACTGCAAATGACTGGCAATCTATTGCAGGTACGAATATAACCAAATGTCTCCCTTTTTGGTCTTATAAATTCTTAGAAGCTTGAATGCCCTTTGCGGTTTCTTCTTCTTCTTTTTCTTTTTGTTAACAGACATAGTAAAAAGAGTTTGGAGAGGACTAATGTTAAAATTATCAGTTAAATGCATTGTTCTGATGAAAGAAATTTTTTTTAAATGTGGGTTTTCATATTACTCATTTATACATGAGCAAATGTCTGCATAATGGTTTTGTTTCTCTTTTATATGACAATTAAAAATATTGTTTTTTTTAGCATATTACTATGGTGGCTATATTTTTCAAACACAAATTCAGAATCCAGAATTTGACAAAATATTTTTATGACAATTCTGCCACTGAGAAATATATTGTTAGATTTAGATTGTGACAGACTTTAATGCTGGGATCTTTCCTTGTTTATGAAATGATAGGACATTTGAAATAAGGATACATGAAGGTTTTCACCACAGGACTGTGGTATGGACAAAATAGAAGGGTTTTATGTGCTATTTTTAATGTACTAGTTATATTTCCATTTTTTCTTTTGCAAGAGAGCATCATTTGAAAGCAAATGAGTGAAAATGATGTTGTTCATGGCAACACTTCAAATACACTGGTTTATTTAAAATCTCTTTTTTTGTTAGTATTTTCTCTATTATTATCTAATTACATCACACACTAAGACTGATCTTAAAGTAGTTTGCAGCTATTAAGAAAAAATGAGTATGTCATGACACCTTGGTTGAGCACTGCTGATTTAAGATGCAGGCTCCTGTGTCAAGGAACATAATGTAGTTTGAAATTATTTGTGATTCTCTACCTATGATTGACAATGGAGAAAAGAGGGGAGAAAAAGGAGGAAATGACAATTTTAAAGGGCTCATTTCAAAAATAGAATTTTTTTTTCATTTTGCCAGTCTTGAATACCTCTGTCATCAGCATTATTACTGTCATTAACATTATTGGTTTGATCACTGCCATCATCAGACCCTGAAAATCTGCGTTACAGAAAAGGACACCATGCATTTTTACTCTTGAGGGCCTTTCATTGTTGTTGTCAGCATTAAAATAAAACAAAACAAAAAAGCAAAACAAAACAAAAAAAAGTCCTTTCAACAAATACTTGGAAAATATACTTTTAAATTGGTTAATTTACACTTAAATAAATATTCTCGGATTTCCCTACTGTGTATTTTCTGCTACTTAATCCCTTCATTATTAAGACGTGTATCATGTAAATTAAGGTTGGAAAAGCAGCAATTCAGTGACACACACACAAAATGAAGTTGCTCTGTTTTGTACAATACTGGCATGAGCTAAACTTTTGTAAATAAAAGAAAGTTTTAATTGAAACATGCTTTTACCTGAACCTTGACTGCTCAATTTTAAATTAACCTTGTGGCAAGTTATCTTATTAAATAGAATACATTATTTTTCAGCTATGGAAATAATTGCTTCCCAACCTGTTTTATATATGTTTTAGAATTTTTTAAGCCATATTCTCTTATATTGGATTTTCTTAAAGTTTGACACCCTTTTAATGTGTAATTCTTTTTGTATTAACAGGGTATATGCAGCAAAATCTGTTCTTGAGGAGAGTTTTGATTTTAATTCTCAAAACAGTGGAGGGATCTTGTAACACTTGTGATTCTGTATATGGATATTGATTTACAAATGTATTTCTATATTTATGAGTCAGAGTCTTACTCTGTTGGCCAGACTGAATTGCAGTGGTATGCTCATGGTTACCATAGCCTTGACCAGCTGGGCTCCAGTGTTTTTTTTTTACTTCGGCCTTCAAGTAACTGGAATTACTGGGGCGCACCACATTGCCCTGCTAATTTTTTAATTTATTGTAGAGACAAGGTCTTGCCAAGTTGTCCAGACTGGTCTCGAACCCCTGGGCTCAGGCCATCCTCTCACCTCTGCTGCCCTGAGAGCTGGGATTATAGGCATGAGCCTCTGTGTCCTGCTATATTTACAAACTGATTTAAAAAATTCAGATGCAGACTGAGCGTTGTGGCTCACAACTGTAATCTTAGCACTTTGGGAGGCCAATGCAGGAGGGTTGTTTGAACCCAGGAATTCCAGATCAGCCCGGGCAACATAGCAAGACCTAGTCTCTACAAAATTTTTTTTAAAAAACAAAAATATTAACTGGGTGTGTTGGCACAAGCCTGTAGTCTCAGCTTCTCTGGAGGCTGAGACAGAAGAATCATCAGAATCCAAGAGGTTAAGGCTGCAGTGAGTCATGATCATGCTACTAAACTCCAGCCTGGGTGACAAGATTTGAAGATGTTGTAGGAAAACCGATTTAGAAATTGAAATTGGTGGGTGAAGTAATGATAATATAACAATATGAATGAAGGTATAGACTTGGCGGATATATGATGCAAGAAAATGAGGAATAATTTCAGTAATGCTTTAGAGATCCACAGCAAGATTGGAAAAGTGGTTTTGCTATGTTGTGCTTGCTTTGGACTTCCTCTGTACATATCTTTATACATATCTGCTTCTTTTTACCTCAAATGTTATCCTCCTCTTTGTTATTATAGAAAGTTTCCCTTACCTGACTTGGAAAGAGAGTGGTAAAAGTTCCAGTCCACTTCCTCCATACAAATAGTGATTCAGGATGGAGAAGGGTTTTTCTCATTCAGAGTCGGTGTGTGTTTGGACTCATGGGTAGATTATTCCTGATTCTTCTTGGGTGCCTATTTCTTGGACCAATCACTGAAGGCATGAAAATGAAATAGTGCAATTGACCAGGCCTCTATCACATGCCTGGGCCTGAGATTCGAAGCATGAGGATCCCAGTGACCAACAGATCCATGGGAGACATGCAGATGGAGAAATGACAGCCCTAAAGAAAAGCAGGACCCAGTCAGGCAGGAGCCAGGCAGACAGGAGCAGCAGATGTCCATGATCGTCACAACAGTTCTAAGAGGTAGGTAGCACAGGAATTTCCACTGTCATTAATAGTTGAAGACACAGTGACTGGCCCAAAGTCAAATGATTGAACAAGAACTGGGTCAAAATCTACTGAAGATTTCAGAAATTTTCCACTTGTTCTTCTAAGTTGTTTTTTTCTGCCTGTATCCTTATAAACTGTGAACATATGACAACTCTTTGAGAATAAAATTCAGTAAATCAATGCCAAAAGTTTTAAGTGCGTTTGTGTGATCATGCACACACGTCTCTCATTTGTACTCACAGTCCTGTTACGTTTTTTGAGATCTTACTGTATTTTAGTCACCTCCTGCATGCCTTTCGTATATTATCTCAATTAACTCTCACACAGTGACCCTATGATGCAGGTCTATTTTTATTTGGTTTACAAAGTCACAGACATTAAATAATTTGCCTAGTCCATGTAGAAAATAAACCATAGAGCCAAAATCAATATACGACATTGTTAGGAGCCAGCCACGAAGGCCCACCTGAACGTTAGGGATCAAGGTGGGCTGTGCACCCTGAGACCACTAGGATGTGTTCAGGAGCTGTTGGCCCATTTCCTCTTCCCTTTTTTGCTATTTGGCATATCTCATTAGAAGGAACTTTGATGATCTAAGCTTGAAGCTCTGAATGTACGACAGGCATGGCTAACTTTAGGAGTCTATTTTTCCCGTTTCTCACAGACTGCAGTTTCGGCTTTAAACTTAACATAGTTCAAACTCAGGTCACATTTGAGAGCCTTTGATAAGACATAAGCTTCATTATAAGATTTAAAAAGTATATTTGTAGAATTAGTATATACATATGGAGAGCTGTTTTCAGGTTTAGATAGTATAGATGATTATCTAGAGTTACCAGAAATGGCCCAGCATGAACTTTGGACTGGGCCACAATTCCTAAGAGCCCAGCGTGTACTTTGGACTGGGCTGCATTCTTTAAAACCGGTTTTAGCTACAGTTAGTGTAGGGTTTTTCTACTTATTATAGAAATTAAATTTATTTTACTCATAGAAAGTATTGTAGAATAGGTCATGCTAACATCAGTGAATTATGTTAGTTCAGGCATGATCAAACATGATATTTTGAGGTTTAATAAGAATACAGCTAACTTTAGAAATTTCATTGTTCCCATTTTCTACTATTGAGGTTTTGGCCTTAGTACAATTTACAATTTATATTTAGGTTTTATTTTTAGAAGCTTTATGGCTGATGATCAGCTTTATATATTAGGATTAGAAACTTTTATAGAAGTTAAGATAGATATATAGGGTTTTTTAATTTTTTTTTTGAATTGGAGTCTCACTCTGTCGCCCAGGCTGGAGTGCAGTGGCCGCTCCCAGCCACCGCAGCCTCGACCTGCTGGGCTCTGGCGATCCTTCTGCCTCAGCCTTCCAAATAGCTGGAACTACAGGCACGCACTACCACGCCCGGCTAATTTTTGATTTAGTAGAGATGAGGTCTTGCCAAGTTGCCCAGATGGGTCTCGAACCCGTGGGCTCAGGCAATCCACTCACCTCAGCCTCCCAAAGGCGCGGGATTACAGACTGAGCCACCGAGCCCAGTTTAGGATTTTAGAATAGCCATTTTGTTAAGAGATTATAATCAGTTGTTCCTAGAAAAGGCCCAGCGTGATCTTTGGACTGGACCACATTATTCAGGAACGGGTTCGAGCTATAATTAAGACTTTTTATAGTGCAGGTAGAATTAGCCCAGAATGAAAAGGAATTAGGATTTAAGTTAGTTATTAGGTTTTGTGTATGTACAAGTTTTAGAAGTTATTGATTATCAGAAACATTGTAACAAAGATTATTATGTTACTTTTAGGAACATTAACCAAGTATAAGGAACAGCCAGATAATTCTGGGTTTGTTCTTCCTCATGCTTGAGGAAACATCTGGTGGGGAGGGGGCGCCGCTCATCCACCTGGCTTTGTGTTCACATGAAAGTCTTGTGATTTTACTAGTGCTGTTTTAGGATAAAAGGCTTGCAAGTTGTTCGACTAAATGGCTTCTGCACCAGATAGAGTCCAGTCTCTTTCTTTCTTTTTTTTCTTTCTTTCTTTTATTATCTATCTCTTCCAGTTTTGCCAACGCTGCCACATCTTTCCAGGGATCCCCCAAAACCTGCAGGGGTTGGCCCCCTGCATGACGTGATCGCCAAAACACATGTTCTTATCCACCAAACCATACAGATGAATAATGCATGCACATGTAGGAAAAAATAAGGTATGTGCCTGTATCTTTCCATATAGGTATGTTTTATTTTACTTTATTTCATTTTATTTTTTTTGAGTTGGAATCTCAGTGTGTCGCCCAGACTGGAGTACAGTGGCACGCTCATGGTTACTGCACTGGACTTGCTGGACTCGGGTGATCCTTCCTCCTCAGCCTTACAAGTAGCAGGAACTACAGGCATGTGCTACCACGCCCAGCTTATTTTTTGATTTATTGTAGAAATGAGGTCTCGCCAAGTTGCTCAGGTTGCTCTCGAACTTGTGGGCTCAGGCAATCCTCTCACCTTGGTCTCCCAAAGTGCTGGGATTATAGACGTGAGCCACCGTGCTTGAGTCTGCTATTCTCAAGTACATTGTCCTATATGTCATTTGTACTTTTATATGTAATCTAAATACCTGTCAGAACTGAAATCTTACTAAATGCATTTTTTGTGTTTCATTCTATAATGGATCTTGAGTTATAATATAAAAGATCAGCACTTAGCAGCTGGGAAATAACATTTTGATGGTGGCTCAAACTTGGAAACAAAACAAAACAAAACAAAACACCACAGATCCCGTCACTATTCAGCTGACAGAGGCTACTCACGTTTGTTTCAGAAGATTTTCAATCTGTCTGCAACTAGCTGCCAAAACTTTTGGATGAATAGGGAAGAATGCAGTCAATCACCCAGATGTTTCACCTGCAGGAGATCATGCACCCAGCTATTTGGAAACAACCAGGTGCCTGGAACATGAAGACAGCACATCTGGAGTGTGTGTATGTGTGTGTGTGTGTGTGTGTGTGTGTGTGTAATTTTTGAGGGGATATATTGATATAATGTTGAAACAATTATTAACCTCTCTTGAAGTACCCAACTCAGATAAAACATGCATGATATGGTTTGGAGGAATGTTAGCATAGTTTGCATTATATATTGGTCTTATGACAAAATGTTGGTTATTCTATCTCAGGACATCCACGAGTGCTGATTATCTAATGCCCATCTCTCTTTGGATATTGAATATTGAACGCTTCATCCCTGCTATGGTTAATTAAACAATGCACCAACCTCCAGTTTTTCTTGCCTCCTGCTGTCTCCATCCCAACTTCTAAAACATTATCAAGGTCATCTAGTTCTGAGTGAATTTAAATGACTGATATAGATAAGAAAACACCTAGTTTCTTCACAGTAACTCATAAATGGGAATTAAAACAGCAAGATACATTTAGGGATTTTAAACAGAGGGCAGACATGGTCAAAATGATTTTTAAAGTTTTAGCTCAAAGATGTAAAATAGATCTGAGATTTTAAAAAAACATAAACAAAATAAGGGAAGTTGGTTCATGGCAATATTACAATATGTTGGTCTCATGAAATACTAAAAGCTGGCATTGGAGTCCTAGTCTTAGAATTATTGGGGTATCAGAGTCCCAGTCTTAGACAAAGGTGATGGGAGGCTGTGAAAATAGTAAATAGGATTAGGGATTAAGAAGGGTGAATGGTTACCAAAAGGGGACATAAAGGAAGGAGGGTAGAGAGGTGGTTATTTGGCTTGAAAAATAGGATGAAATGTGCTTACTCCATGCTGTAGGGCTGGTGATATGGCCTGTAATGAAGAGGGCATTTGACTAAGAGTCAGGGGGCCTGAAGGCAGGGCTGTATTCTGCAGCTGGTATCATGCTGACCCTTGGACAATTCTCTGTGAAAAATGACTGAGGTCTAGATATCAACTGTCTCTCCCTCCTACTCTTCTCCCTTAGCCTGTGTTTACATTGGGGCTTCACGTTTTATGTTCTTACAGCTGGCGCCAGAATTCCACTTAAAAAATGATGTCATTATTCAGGAAAGTACCTTGATAAGATTGAGATGGAAAGGTGAGACCCTTACCGGGTCTTTAGAAATGAGACAGTTACATTGCTGTGAGTTAGAAAGAAACAGAAATCAGGACAGGGGAGAGAAGAGATGAAGAGATATCAGAGACTAGAGAGAGAGAGAGAGATGGAGAGAGGGGAAACTCAGTGAGAAGGTACAGGGTTAAGACATCAAGAGTGAAGTAGCCAGTGGAAAAAAGTTCTGTGGAGTGGGGTAAAACAAAAAATATAAGAGCAGGACTAATTGAAAGGCAAACATCCATTTTGAGCTTGTTTGTAACTTTGTAATATAAGCTTCCCTTCCAATTTTGTGTGAATATTAATAATATCTGATGAGTTTTTAGGGGGAATGGAGGAAATGGCTTAGCTTCTTCCCTGGGTTGATATGATACAGAACACAGAGTATGTTCCTGAGAAGGTTAGAAATTAGGTCTCTACTCAAGAGGCCATCATGAGGATATATCCCACTCATCCTTATCTTTCCTAGAATTTGGAGAAAATCTGGTGAAGGCTTTGGACTTTTATAGGGCATTGAATGGAACCTGCACCATTTAGGTATTTCTAGATAAAGATGTTAAGGGGTCAGGGAGCCATGAGCTGACATCTAGGCTATCCTGGAGGGCAGGATCCCTACTGTCTTCCTGCTAAAATAATAACTGTTTTTTTTTCTCCATTAAGAAATAGATTTAATGCAACAGCTGAGCACTATGATAAATTGTCTGAAACTAGTGTGGACCATCTGGCTGTCATGAATAGTCTTAAATAAATCAAGTCCACGGTAAGAAATATAAGGAGACAGTGGCTTTCATCTTACTCAGGTTTATGAAAATGTACAAGCTTTAGAAACCATGGTCTAGTTTATAGAGGCATGTTTGTTGCCATGTAGATCATGGGCTAGTTGATTGACTAGATGATTATGACACCATGAGTTGTTCTAGACAATCAATTAAAAAGTAGGGTTATTTTCTGAAGGGCGAAGAATTCATAGAGTTCAGAATGCATGCCAGAGAGACCCTCCAATTAATCAATTTATCATTATAGGATCAGTCTTTATTTGGCACTAATGGAAATATAGTGTTGTTAAAACCACTATCGCTTGATTATTTCTTTTTTTAATAGGTTTAAGCCTAATGTATCTATCGATTTACTTATTTATTTATTTATTCATTCATTCATTCATTCTCTAGCATATATTATTTACTATATGTCAACCACTATGACAGAGTACTGAGTATGTACAGATGTAAGATGTGGTTCTTATCCTGGGGAGCACGTAGTCTAGTAAAAAGATAGCAGGCAAACAATGTTAATAGAATTATGTCAGGAGACTTGGGTAAGGTTTCAGTGCAAGCATGGTAAAGAGAGGCACCAACTCTGCTGGGGAGGGGAGTGATGGAGTACTTCAAAGAGGCAATTGCTTGTGATAAAAGCACACTATGACTAAAAACTTGAGGTACCTTCTAGGAAGTGAAATAGGTTTTTTAAACTGAAATGAAGCATAAACATATGAAAGGCCTAATTTTATGAGTGAATATTATATTTCTCATCATTATTCTAACCACAAGAAAAAAATCAATGTGGATGAAGACATTCAATTATGGATGAAGATATATATCTTAATATTTATATCTATCATAAATATGTTGCATATTATATTAGTTAATGTAAGCTAAGCTGTTGTAATAAATAGATCCCAAATTTACTGGCTTAAGGAACAGTTTATTTCTTGCTTGTATAATTCCAGGGTAAGTATTCCGGGGCAGAAGTCAGCTCTTCTTTGCATAAAGATTTAAGAAACTGGACTCCTTCTGCCTATGGCTCTTTCATATCCAAGGATTTCTTGTCAACAACTGAGTCATCATGTCCAGGTTCAAGACTAGAAGGGAAGAAGCAGAGTGGGGAGCTAGGCATGCTGCCACCTTAAAGCTCCCAGTGCTGGTTTGAATGTGTTCCCCAAAATTCATATGTTGAAATTTGATTGCCAGTGTGATAGTATTAAGAGGTGGGTCTTTAGGGGATTAGGTCATGAAGGTGGAGCCCTTATAGATGAGATTAGAGCTCTTATACAAGGGCTTTAAGGAGTGGGTTCATTCCCATCTATCTCTTCTGCCATGTGAGGACACAGCGTTTGTTCCCTCTGGAGGATGTAGCAACAGGGTAACATCTTGGAAGCAGACAGCAGCCCTCATTAGATGCTGAACATGCCAGTGCTTTGATTTTGGACTTCCCAGGTTCCAGAACTATGAGAAATAAACTCCCCAAAGTAACATATACCCTTTTTATTTACCTTTTCAATTGGCCAAACATTGGTCTCACAGTTGCATTTAATTACAAAGGAGGCTGGGAAAGGTAATCTAGTTATGTGCCCAGGAATGAGAGGATAGGTTTTGATTGCCAGCAAGCATTTGCTGTTACAGACAAAAAATTTAAATTGATAAAAATTTAAACAATCTAGATTGCTTTAAATGGGTCTAAACTTATAAGATAAAATATATCAGTATGGTATTTAAATTCCTTCCTTTAGGCTAAAAAAAGTAATTGCACATGTACCGAATAGTAAAGTGGAATTAACAGTGTTCACATAGGAAAAAAAACCTGGAGATTTTGCTTGAAGAAGTGTGCCCACAGTTTAATGTGGTTCCTAAAAAACAAATACACCAACAAAAAAGTGAATATAATACAAGAAGAAAATGAATTCTGCTTCAGAAAGATTTAACTCAGAATCTTTAATAGTGTTCTGTTTCTGTTTTAAGGGGCATGGGAGTTAAGAAGGGTCTAGGATGATAGAGTGAAAGGGATTATGTGAGTTATGTGAGGACAAGCAGTGAGGAAACTATGTTCTATCTTAGAAAAGATGCATCATGATGATGAAAGGGTGTGCGTGAGTGAGCGCACGCGCATGTGTGAACTGAAGTAGGGAAAGGTATGTATTAAAGTGGTCTTTAAAATTCAAAGAAATTTGAAGTTTAAATGCTCAAAGGTTAGCCATATGGAAGAGAGAGTAGATTCATTCTCTTCTGCATCATGGAACCAGGGAAGGAACATTTTGGCTTAATATGATGAAGATCTGCATAATAATTGAAGCTATCCAAGAATGGTGGAATTGGCTGCATAGAGAATTATTGAGATTCACATCACTGGAAGTGCTTGATCGAAGCTGAATGACCTCATGTCAAGTTAGGTGTAGAGAAAATTTCCTCTTAGAGTGGACTAGATAATGTCTAAAATGTTTTCTAATTCTAGGTGAATTGTTTCTACTCCCAACACTTCTGGCAACAAATATGTGTGCTTTTTTTTCTCCCTTCACACCAACAATCAATTCTCTAACTCTCTGGACACCTATGGGATGTCTAATGAATAAATTCAATTATGACATTAGTGAAGTTAGCATCAGACCCCACAGGTTAAGGGCTCCGTCTCACAAGACTGCCCCCACTTTAAAAGCCAGTTGCAAGTCCTGCACCTCCTGTAATTCTGACCAATCGGCAATAGATCAGGAATTCCCACGACATCCCCCTTGAGTTTGATAATTTGCTAGAATGACTCACAAAACTCAGGAAAATAGTTTTCTTGCTCTTATTGGTTTATTACAAAGGATACAACTCGGGAACAGACAAATGGAAGAGATGCATAAGACAAGGTATGTGGGCAAGGGTGTGTCATCCTTCCGGCACTTCAATATGTTCAGCAACCTGGAAGCTTTCAGAGTCCTATAGGTTAAGAGTTTTAATGGTGGTTTTATTACATAGACATGCTTGATTAAATCATTAGTCATTTTTTATGAACTCAAACTCCAGTTCTTCTCCCTTCCATAGAAGTTGTGGGGTGGAAATGAAAACCTCAACCCTCTAATCATGCCTCGATCTTCTTGGCAGTCAGCCCTACCCAGAAGCTGTCCCCCAGTCACAGTCCTCTCCTTCGTGATATAAAGACAATCGTCACTCCAGAAGTTCCAAGGATCTTAGGAGATCTTTTCTCAGAGATTAGGAACTAAGACCAAATATTATAACAAATGATGTTTCTATCACCCCATTAGTCAGGAAATTATAAATTATAAGAGTTTTAAGAGTTCTGTGCCAGGAACCAGGGATGATGACCAAATACATATTTCTTAGCATATCATGATATCACACTCGGATTCACTAAATTTGGTGTTATTGCTATGATTCTTCTGCATAACTCAGATAAAAATAAAATTCTGTTGAAATATATGACTGAAAACATCCCCTATCAACTTGGCGAAGAGACATAGACAGTGTGACCAACATCACTGACATTCCCTTTCCCACTAAAAAAAAAAATATATGCTTTTACAATTGTCAAACTAGTAGCTTTTTTATGGGACACCATTTTGCTTGAAATAAAGTACTGACAAACTATGATTATTCAGGCTTATTTGGCAGCCATTTCGAAAATTACCAATGTGAGTCTTGTCATTTCAAGAAGACAATGAAGAGCTTTCATTGTCCATGATAACATTTGAGCTTTTAAATAAAAATTAGCACTTGTACAAACCACATAATTATGACTGCTTTCTAATACTTAAAAAAAATTTGTGATGAAGTCAGTGGGTTGTTAACAAATGTGATTTTAAAAAAATATTGTATAATGAAATGTGTCAACATCCAGATGATTTCTATAACTTAATGAGCTAGTATTTTCCAAATGAACAATAACTAATGCTATAAATCAGGTATAAATAAAAGATCCAGTCGAAGCACACAGGTCAATTGATTCTTATGTAATAGTGTTCAAAAATTATTGATATGGTTTCAGATTCCACACTGCAACTTACTTTAAAGTAATTAATACTTGTTGAGTTTTGGAGTAGTATAAAATATTTTTATAATTATCTGAAATTACTATTAAAATATACCTCCTCCTTTCAACTACATGTCTGTTTGAGGCCAAAGTTTTTTCATGTACTATAATCAAACCACACATTGCAATACATTGAGTGCAGAAGCAGATATAAGAATTTAGCTGTTGTCTATTAAGGCAGATGCTCTAAAGATATATAAATTTGCAAAAATGGGAAAAAAAATGCCACTAATCTCCCTAGATTATTTTGTTGTAAAAAATATAGTTGCTTTTTACACAAAATTATTTATGTACATATATAATGGGTTTATTATTGCTAGAAGTGAATTAATATATATATTTAAACATTTCAGTTTATTTTCTAATATAGTAAATATTTTCAAAAGACCTTTGATTTGTACTTGATGCTTTCAGTAACCATGGATATAGGTATTATTATCACATTTTAATTTTTGTAAATGTAAGAAAATAGAAAAGTTATGAGACATGCTTGGTCATACAGTTAACTATCAAATTATAACCCCAATCAAGATTCTTTAGCTCTAGACAGAGCTTGAGTTTTATTTTTGTGTGTGTATTTTGAGTTGGAGTCTCACTTTGTTGCCCAGGCTGGAGTGTAGTGGCACGTTCACGGTCACCGCAGCCTCGACCTGTGGGCTCAGCGATCCTTCCATCTTAACCTTCCAAGCAGCTGGAACTACAAGCATGCACCACCATACCAGGCTAATTTTTTTATTTATTGTAGAGACGAGGTCTCGCCATGTTGCTCAGGCTGCTATCGAATCCTTGAGCTCAAGCAATCCTCTCGTTTCCGCCTCCCACAATGCTGGGATTACAGATATGAGTTACCATTCCTGGCACATTTTACTTTTTGTAAATGAAAGAAAATAGAGGGTCAGAGAAGTTAAGAGACGGGTTTGAGGTTATATAGTGAGGTATCAAATTATAACTCCAATCTAGATTTTTTAGCTCTAGATAGATCTTAAACTTTCTTAAACTTTTTTTTGGTAAAGGCCAAATCAATCCAGATAGAATCGTGGCTGAGGAGGCACCTGGGGCAGCTGTACTAAGGGGAAACTTTACAGAAATCATTACATTGAACTCACAACACTCACATGGTATCATCAAAACAACTTGATTTACTTCATCACTTACCCATTCAAGCATATGCTGCAGGACTAACATGAACCTTTACCTTCAAGTGAAAACTGAGGCATGGTTCCAGCCCAGTCACTAGGATGCCTAGTCTAACAGTAAAAAAAGTAAAACTTCTCTTGAAATGATACTTTCGCTAATTCCTTACCACAAGATTGGGTCTTGCAAAGGGTGAAGGAGCTGTGGATCTCTCCCTCACCACCGCCCCAAGGGCTACTGTTTTTTTGGTCACTTTCCTTAGTAAATTGTGGTGATGGGGCTGGGAGTTGGGGTTGAAGGAGAGTCAGTGGCAGCAGGAAAGTCCTTACGTGGCAGGTGGTGTCTCCAGGGTCTGAGTTTCCCATACCAAAGGCTGATTCTTTCTCTCTTGGGTGTGTTTCTGCGATTCTTCAGAAGCCCACCTGTCTTCCTCCCCCCATCTAAGCATTTCTGAACATCAGGTAACTGTATTTCCTTTCCAGCTGGTCACTTGATTTCTAGAGAGCCCACGACACACACTGTGCTTCTTTTTGCTTGAGTCCTTCTCAGTGCTCAGGTTCTCACCTCCTCTGGATGAGGATCCAAGACAAACTCACACCATATTGCTAAAACTCTTGGTTCACATCAATTTCACAGGCAGCCTTGCACTTGTGACCCATCATGGGTGAGGGTGTAGTAACTTTGCAAACTGCTGTTCTCTATCCAGCTGTCCTTCCTTTGTGTTTATCCAGGGTGAGTCAGACAAGAGTTCACAGCATCCTTCAGATTTTTGGAGACACGGATCCAGTTCTTTAAAAGGGCTCACTGAGGCCAGGCGCGGTGGCTCACACCTGTAATCCCAGCACTTTGGAAGGCAGTGGTGAGAGGATTGCCTGAGTCTACAGGTTCAAGACCAGCCTGGGCAACTTGGTGAGACTTCATCTTACAATAAATCAAGAAAAATTACCTGGGCATGGTGGTACATGCCTGCAGTTCCAGCTTCTTGGAAGGCTGAGGAGGAAGGGTCCCCTGAGCCCAGCAGGTCAAGGTCAAGGCAGTAGTGGTCGTGAGTGTGCCACTACACTCCAACCTGGGCAACAAAGTGAGACTCTGACTCAAAAAAAAAAAAAAAAAATCTCACTGAATCACCTCTTTCTAGACTTCAGTTTAAGGGCTGGTACTTCTTACCC
Organism: Carlito syrichta; assembly: GCF_000164805.1. Classification (NCBI taxonomy): domain Eukaryota; kingdom Metazoa; phylum Chordata; class Mammalia; order Primates; family Tarsiidae; genus Carlito; species Carlito syrichta. The sequence continues at coordinate 194,461 of NW_007259798.1, forward strand.
TTCTTTTTGGTGTGTATGTTAGGAGGAGCGCTATAGTCAAAGCACAGCACCTCACCTAATCTCCAACTCTCGATGAAAGTGATGGCTTGATAATGAGAAATCCAGTTGTAGACAGGCCTTTAAAGGTCTGCAGAAGGACTCTCACTCACCATCTATGTCTATTGAGTCTTGAGGTAGATTGGTTGATAAAATGCACTCCCTCCTTTTTAACAGCCTATCTTGGTTTCCAAATCCTGTGTAATGTGACTTTGTACTTTATCCCATCAGAAGGCAAAGCTTATTTCTTTGTAATTGGAACTGATCATGTGATTCTCTTTGGTCATCTGATTGCAGTGGAGTACTTATTCCAAGCCTAGACCTCAAGAAACCTTGTGTGGTTTTGCTCTCTCTGGGTTCTTCGCACCACCATGTGAACAAGCCCACTCTAGTCTGCTGGAGGTTGAGAGACCACAAGGAGAAAAGCCCAGTTTTCCCAGCTGTGGCTATTTTAGATCTGCCTACAGCCACTGAACCAACATGCATATGGAAGGGCTGGACCAAAAATAGCTGAGCTGCAAACCCGATCCATGACTGACTGCAGATCATGAGTAAGCCTAACCAAGACTGGAGACTGAAACTACCCAGTTACTCCTTAGGCTCATGCATGATCATAAAAGCTTGTAGTTGAAAGCCAATGTGTTTTGGGGTGATTTGTTATGCAGCAATAACTAATTGATTCAGGTATTAATGAAAGCCAAGACTTAAGTAATTCCATTTTGACATCCTGTTCCAGTCATATATGTCTTGAGGGATGAGTAGGGTTGAATAAACAGGGAGGTAAGGGGAAGAAGATCACCAACTGGGAGAAGGGATAAAGGTTAGAAAATGAACAGCGACCAATATTTAGGAGTTATTGAGTTAAAAAGGTTATTATTATTTTCTAAAATTGTCAGTGTGGTAAATTAATCCATTGGGAGATACACAATTCATGCTTTACCCAAATGCACTAACTGGGTAAATAGAGAACCATGACTCATACTAGCGACCATAAATTTAAAGTTAGTATTTCAGGACTATATCTAAATACTGACAGAGCATCATCTCTCCTGATTCATCCAGTAAAAATGGATTAGCCCTCATGTGGAAATAATACTTATACGAGGGCGCAGAAGAAGAAGGCTAGAAAAGTTAAGTTTGGGTCAGGCTGAAGAGACTTTGATTTTGGGATGACAGCTTCTGCTGCCATCCTATATGCCATGGAGAACCACTGAAGGTGATGACTGTGGTTTGCCCCATCCGCAATTCTCATGTTTCTCTTCCATCCCAGCCACCACTCAACCCTAGAGTGTTTGCTAAAACAGAGGATAGATGTGAGAGAACCAACTCAATTCTAATCCACAGAGCAGTAACTGTTGACAAAGGAGACATTCTCAGTGTGTTTCCTTGTACATAAACCCTTAGCCTGCATTTTGTGGTTTGAAGCACACTTTGACAGAAGATGAACCAAGATACTTCCATCTAGACCAAAGTGAAACAGATGAAAGAAACTATTTCCTCTACAAGGAAAAATTCCACAAATACGGAAAAACCATCCTGTTTAAACAAAAAAGATAGAAGAGTGTTTGGTTATTCACAAAAGGCTTTCCTTTTTTAAAGAGCCATGTTAAGTTATTGGTGACCACTAGATGGCACTTGAGTACAGCATTTGAAAATGATTGCATCGAAAATAGTACTGTGTGGTGTGGTCAGCGTAGACTCAAGTTTTGCTGTAATGCTGCCCACTTCCTGCCCCACCCTAGTCAAGAGTGGTGTAGGAGAAAAGGCCTAAATCTCTTCAGTGCCTTTCTGACTTGTAAAGAAAAACGAAGATAGCAGAAGTGTTCCCGATTAGATCAGGAGAAAAAGGATGATGCATTTTTGCTGAATGAATCAGGAGAGATGATGCTCTGTCATTCTTTAGATATAGACCTGAAATACCAACTTTAAATTTATGGTTGCTGGTATGAACCATGGTTCTCTATTTACCCAGTTAGTGCATTTGGGTGAAGCATGAATAGTGTGTCTTTCAATGGGTTATTTTTCACACTGACAATTTTGGAAGATAATAATAACTCTTACCCTTTTGGGTGGAAAAAAAAATGGATCTCACAAGTCTTCTTATCAGATTGCCATGGTTTGATTCATCTTTATGAGAGCTGGCTGCCTGGTTGTTCATTGCTGCCTCCAACTCATCTGGATGTTTTCAGATGATGCAAAATTTGATAGCAACTATGAACATCATCCACAACGGTAGCACTGAGACCAGTGTAGGACAAATATTCAAGAAAAGAAAAACAGTGAATGATCAGGAAAGCAAGCAATTACACAAAACCCCCAATAATTTCAGCATCCCATTAGACGTCCAGAATAACTGACCCTCTCATCTAATTGTGCCCCTCATTTTTTTGGCTTTGAAATTATTATTCACATATAGAACCACTCAGTGAACCACGACTCTTTTTTTGGGAGGTAAGATGATGACAATCTGCCAGTTACAGTTTTTGCAACACCATCAGCTTGTCACTACTCTGCTGCCTTTGGTCTCTTTCAGGGCTTGTTTCACCTGGCCTTTCAGTAGCCCCAGCTTTCTCCTGTTTAGCCTGAATTGCTGTAAGTGTGTGTTCTGAAGCATCACTAGATTTGATATAAAAAAGATATCTGTTCTAGAGAAGATTAGCGTGGGGTCAGAAAATCGGTATAGGGCAACAAGAAAATAGAAGATTGGGTCCTAGGAGTAAAGGGAAATAGAAACATGTGTGGGCTGGGGAAGTATAAGACCAGAGACATCCAAGGGGGGGTCCTATTTAATGTTTCCGGCCCTAACCCTTTGACCTTTAGGATGGCATATCTTGGTCTTTTCCTTGATCACTTGGAGCTAGACTGCTCTTTTCCAAATGTCTTTATCAAATTCTACTTTGGGCAAAATATTGATAAACTGATTCCAATGGAAGATTGTTGTTTTAACAGGAGACAAAGCATGAGTTTGCTAAGGCAGTGAGAATCAAATCCTATTGGTAGAAATGCAAGTTTTAGCAAGCAATGTCAGAGACACCTCCCTCTCATTTGTAAAGCCACCATTTAGGCTACCTGCTTTTGTATCTTTTATAAAACCAGCACTGATCACATAAATGAATATATAGCCAAGAGCCTAGTTAACGTCTTAGTTTTGACAGCACCAAATATGTTCATTTTGTAGAGGAAATGCATAAGGCTGAATTATAGGTAAAGCATTGGAGTTGGAATTTGGGTAGGGCCACATAGAAGAACACAAAATGCAAATGCATTATAAATGAGAATGAAGCCGTCCTTACAGGGTTAACAAGAATTCCAGACAGAAATGTAGACATAATAAAGCGCAAATCAGGCCATTCTTTGACCCATTTCCTTGTAACCAGAAATCATGTGCCACTAGATACTGACCATTTGTTTCCCCATTGTTCCTACAGACAGGATCTCTGATTTTAGAATCATAGGCTTTTGTTTAAGAGTTACTGAAGCAGATCCTGAATTCCAGTGTAACAGTTGATACTAACCAGTTTAAATAACCCCAGAAAGGTGCTGAATCAGCAAGAGCATACAGTTCTCTATCTCCCTGTCCCATGACTTCATCCTGCAATCTTGCACCAGTTAATAATTTCCACACTTTGGCCCACTCCAAACCCTTAAAAACCCTAGCCCATACCCCTTGGGGAGAAGGATTTAAGATTTCCTCTTGTGTTCTCATTCAGTGGCCCTAGGATTAAACTTCTTTTTCTGCTTCAACCCATGTCTTGGTGTGTTGCCTTGCTGTACATATCGGGCAATGAACCTATGACGGTTCTAGCTAGAGGATCATTTGGTGGTAGAGACTGCAGAGGGGCTTGGGGTCCAGCTGAATTGAGGGAATAGGGAGGTTCCTAAACACCATGATTGAAAGATGTAGTGTTCATGGAGAGTCAGAGGGTAGAGCCACAAGTTCAAAAGACAATTCAATTCCAAAGCTGGCAAGGCCAGAGTAAGACAGATTTGCTGATGGAAGGCATTGCCAGACACGATAAACCGGCTCAAGAGTATGGGCTCAGTTGCTCCTCGCTGGCTGTTGTTAGTTGTAGTCACTAGCATGGTGGGCATTAATTATTGCCAGAAGAAAGTCTGAGGATTTGGGTATCTTAATCTGTTTGTGCTGGTATGACGGAATACCATAGACTGAGTGACTTTTAAACAACATAAATTTATTTCTCACAGTTCTTGAAGCTAGGAAGTCTAGGATCAAGGCATTGGTGAGTGCAGCATCTGGTGAATGCCTTCCTCCCGTTTTCTAGATGACATCTTCTCATTGTGTCCTCGCACGGTAGATGGAGCAAGGGGTTTCCCTGGATCATCTTTTGTAAGGGTACTAATCTCATTCATCAGGGCTCAGCCTTTATGACCTAATCACTTCCCAAAATTCCTGTCTTTGAACACCTTCATGTTGAGGATTAAGTTTCAACATAAGAATTTCAGGAAACACAAACATTCAGATCATAGTGTTCCGCCCTTCGCTCCTCAGAGTTCATGTCCTTCTTGCATTCAAAATACATTTATTTCATCCCAAGAGCTGTAAAAATCTTAACTTGTTCCAGCATCAACTCAAATCTAAAGTTCAAAGTTTCATCTAAATATCATCTGATTATGTGTGAGACTCAAGGTATGATTCACTCTGAGGCAAATTGCTCTTCAGCTGTGAACCTGTGAAGTCAGACATGTATATGTTTCCAAAATACAATGGTAGGACATACATAGATTGGGCATTGACATTTCCAAAGGAAGAAATAGAATTTCTCAGTTCCAAAGTTGCTTCCACATTTTAAAATATTTGTTCAGGCAGTGTCCTTACTTCTCGGCAGTTGAAACATAATAGGGCAAACAACATTGAACCTTGAGGCTTGAGAATAATCCCCTGGCCTGATGCTCTATCCTTCAGGTACTCTGAGGTGGGGATCTCACCTTCTGAACCACTGGGGTGGGGGTGCCACCCCCCTGGTTTGAGGCAGCTCTGTGTCTGGTCCCTGTCCCTGTAGTGGCTTTCTGCAGTGGCCTCACTTCCATAGTGGCTCTGTGCCTGTGCTCCATGGCCATAGCTTCCCTGGCCTGGAATCACATGTAGATGGCTTTACAGTTTCTCTGGGCAATACTCTAAGGAGGGCTTTCTGTGGTGGTCCTAGGCTTACTGGGACTTTTGCCCTCTGAGCCAATGATGGGAAGGGAAGGGCAGTGCTGATAATGTCTCAACTGCTTTTGGGGTCATTCCTCCATTGTCTTGGACAAGAGCTCCTAACCTATCAGATGGTCTTTGGCAACACTCTTCTTCTGGAAGAGATTTTCTCATTCCTTTCAATATGGATAGTCTGGGAATTTTCAAAATCTTTAAGTTCTGCTTTCTTTCTGATGGACAACTCTATCTTTAAATTACTTCTCTCTTCTTTCATGTTACTATAAATAGTCATGAGGAACCAGGTCACTCTGACACCTTGCTTAGACATTTTCTCAGTCAAGTATCTAATTTCATTGCTTGCAAGTTTTATCTTCCACAAAACACTAAGACACAAGCACAATTCACAAGGACAGCTTTTCTTCTACCATCTAATAACATGTTGCTTATTTTTGTGTAAGAACTCATCAGAATGGTCTTTACCATTCATATTTCTAGTGATATTCTGTTTAGGAATACTTCGGTATTCTTTAAGTAAGGGATCATGGCTTCCCTACAGCTTTCCTCTTTTCTTTCTGAGTCCAGATTTGCTCTTAGCAGTCCCTTCCTGGCAAAATTGACTTTTTCTAGGCTAAACCTGAAAACTCTTAGTCTCTACTCATTACTCCCTTTCAAAGTTGTTTCCACATTTTAAAAATATTTGTTCCAGCGGTGTCCTCACTTCTCAGTACCACATTTCTATTTCAGTTTGTTGGGACTGCTGTAAAAGACAATCATAGATTGGGCAGAATAGACATTTTCTTTTCACTGTTTTGGAGGCTGAAAAGTCAGAATGCTGGTAGATTTGATGTCTGGTGAGAATTCACCTCCTGGTTTGTAGTCAGTTTTCTCTCACTGTATTCTTATACAGTAGAAGGGATGAGGTTATCTTGAACCTCCTTTATAATGGTGTTAATTTCACCTGCAAAGGATTTTCCTTCCTGACCTAATCACATCTCAAAGGTCATACTTCTAAATACCCTCACATGAGGGATTAGGGTTAACATACTCATTTTGGGGACACAAATATTCAGATCATTACATTGGGTAATCTTTGCTACTATTGTTAGGGGCAAACAAAGAGATGACCAAAAGATGCTTAAGTAGAGTGAAGTGGATTTGGGTAGGCGCTAAGAAATGCTCACCTGCAGGGCTCATTGGCTTTCTGTCTAGGACTCTTTTCCTTTTTGGGATTATATACATATATATACATATATATATACATATACATATATATACACACACATATACATATAATTATATATGTATAGTTATGTATATATCTAAGTATATATGTATAATTATATATGTATATATATAATTTTAAAGATGTAGGGTACAATTCAAGATTAGGTATACAAGTGGGAATCATATGGGTAAGGTTTGGGGCTCCCTTTTGTCCTAGTTTGAGATAAGGTATACTTATTGATTTCATGTACCCCCACCCCCACCCCAGCAGTATCCTACTACTGCCAATCCCTTTCTTATACTATTATTGTAAATGTTCAGGGTCCACTTATGAGTGAGAACATGTGGTACTCAGTTCTTTGTTTCTGTGATAGAACACTGAGTATAATAAACTCTATATCCATCTAAGTTGCAGTAAAGTCCATCCTTTTTGGGATTCTCAGGTAGCTTAAGCCTAACAGCAACTTTTCTTCTTCTGCTAAAAATTTGTTCCTTCTTTTGAGGAGCTGACCTTATTCTAATTAATGGAATTCCATTAAATAAATCATTTGGTTCTTCTGGGTCTGCCAAATATGGTACCCCAATCTTCTGGTTACATGGTAAGCATGTTACCAGGTCTCACTCATCCTAATATCTGGCATATAACTTGTTTATGATCTCAAACCAGCCGGAGTTCTTTCCTGGGATTTTATGTATGAAAAAATGCTATCTTTTTCTCTGGAGTAGCAAAACTAGGACATTACAAGCCTGGAATTTTTGGTAGTCTTGCTCCTGCCTCTCCTCACTACATGGAGAAAGACAATTTGAAGTCATAGAGAATAAGGTTAAACATGCAGAAAGATGTAGAAACATAAGTTGAACAGAGAGATGGTAAAATAGCTCCATCCCTGATCCTCCCAGTTGAATGCCCCAAAGCACTCTCTTGCTAGCTTAACTTATTTTGAGCTGGGGCTCTGTCACTGGCAACCATGAGAATCTTGCCTAGTGTAGCCCCCGATCAGCCCAAGGAGCTTCCTAATATGGCGGATGTGTTGCTACTAGGACTTTCATTAATTAAATCATTTTACAACTCTCTTTCAGCTTGCCATCTGATTCTAATCAGACAATAGTATCTTTGGAAGAAAAGATAACCATAATTCCAATTCTGATTATCCTATCTCAAGATAATTTTATGACCTGAAGCACAAATTCACCACATTTTTATAGTGGAAATCATAGTGAGTGGAACGTTCACCTGCCCCTGCCTTCTTTCTTAAATACTGTGATGAATGGTAGGGTGGTGTGCTGGCCAACATTCTTCTCTATGTTTTCTCTTAAGAAGGACCAAAACAGAATAGGAGAAAGATTTTTGGGATTCTCAGGTAGCTTAAGTCTAACAGAAATAAAATTGCACGAAGGAAAAACAGGCATCAGCATGAACCAGGATATAGCTCTGTTTTTTCATCCCATAGACTATTTCCCTTACTCTTCACTACCTCCCACCATAGTAGAAATGACAGGAACCCTAGTCCAACGCCCTTATTTTGTACACGAGGAGACCCAAGGGGCTAATTAAATGACCTAACCAATGTCGCAAAACAAGTTTCTGAAGAAGGAGGATTCCCAGTCCTCTTTTGATATGCTAAATTGCATGTAAATACTTGTTCTAAGAGAAATTACTCTGTGCTATCACTTAAAATGGTTATTTTCTCCAATTAACGAGTCCCAGATAGCAGATGAAGAAAGAGATTAGGCAACCTCTATCCAAACATAAAAGCAAAAATTTATGCATTTGTAGTTTATCCTTTTTTTCAAAGCACTATTGCACCATATCTTTATTTTTTTCTGTCCTCTAGGTATGCCTTAGTTTCCCAACTCTGTGCCACTGCTTTTGTGGTTTGTTTTTATTGAAATAGTCCTCCTACCCCTCAGTCTGGTTCAACACACATCTCTTCTTGGAAGGAACACAATTAGTAAATGATAAGTTGAGGTTACAAAGTAGGTCTGTCTTAGCTCTAATGATACATTATTTCTCTTTCTTGTTTGTTCCCATGTGGCCTCAGGCAATAATGCAATTGCAAGATAAATGACTGTTAATCTGAAGGAAAGTCTCTTGAAGCAAGCCTCAGGACTCTATATAGGACCTTGTCCAGCTACTTATTGAGAACTTGTGCGAGGGCAGCGAGAGAATGCTGATCAAATTTGTAAGTGGCACAAAGCTAGGCTGAATAGTTAATAAGTCAGAGGTCAGAATCAAAGCTCAAAGAGGTCTTTAGATGCTGGAGTAATGGCCTAAATCCAATAAGACAAAATTTACAGGAAATAATGTGAGGTCTTGCACTTCAGTCTGAAAACTCAATTGGAGGAGATGTAGCTTAACAGTAGATCTGTGAAAAAAAATCTCACGGGGGTCTTAGCTGACTATAAACTCGATATGAATCCATGGTAATAGGATTGTTCAAAGAGAGACGTTGGTCTTGGATTGCATTCATGGACGTTTAGCATCCAGGATGAAAGTAGTGATCAATCCGGTTCTTTGTGCTTGCTGAACAATACCTGAAGTTTTACATTCTATTTTGAGGGTTGTGCTTGCAGAGGGACAGACACATATGAGGACATGCTCATCATGGGACAAAAAATACTTAGAACCATTCATTCATTCACTTACTCATTCAGAACACCTTTACTGGGTACCTACCATGCTCCAGGCATCTCCCTTGGCACTCAGGATACAATTCAGGGACAAGGCAGACAAATAATCCCCGAAGGAACTCAGGAAATTTAGCCTGTAAAAGAGGAAATGTAGTAAGCATGTGCTTTCTCTTTTCCAATGTTTGAAGGGCATAGCATCCTTCTGAGTGATCACAGAGCTAATGCTAATGTATGTATGTTAAAGCAGAGTTGTGTCTGGGCCATGACTTTCCACCAATTAAAAGTATCCAAGGGTGGAATGTGTGGCTTTGCAACTAGGGTGCACACACATAAATTGATTGATTTCTGACAGGCCAATAGAGGAAGTCAAATATAGTAGAATTCTGTGATAATGAGCCCCGTGATAATAGGGATTCTCGAATAACACACTTGACAATTGGCTCCTTTGCCCATTCTCTTCTTCAAAAGGAGCTGCCTAAATGTGTTACATTCTTAGGAGTTGGGGTGTGGAGGGGCTTGCTGGGATGTGAACAGGAGGATGAGGTTAGGTAGGGAAATTGCAGGCAACCCCATTTGGAGAAGCAGGCCTGCATTCTCCTGGCCCATTCTCTCTTGACCAGACCTATGGAACAGGTGCTGACTAATTAAATAATTCTCGGAATTGCTACAGCAATCTTTGAAGTCCCAGTCAGTCCCAAAGCCCTGCATGATCTCCATCAATATTAATCTGAAATAGATAACCACCATCAGGTGGCACCAAACCATAACTGGGATCTGGATCAATCCAGATTGAACCACAAAATCCAATGCCACCCTTGTCATTTCATTAATTTCCCAATAATGCACTTTATGTGATTGAAAATTGTGAAAGCACTTTTTAAGTTATGGAAGAATTTTACTGTACCGAACGGATTGCTGGACAGCATCACCATTGAATGTCCGTCCAGTGCTCTGTGTATCCAGTGACAATCATCCTAATTGTCATGACTCACTCATCCATTCTGGCTCTCTACAAATGTTATGCTCCAATGTTTAGTCTGACTTCTTCGGTCAGAAATAAATTTTTTCTCTCTGTATTTCTATGGAATTTTTTCATATTTATCCTCAAACAGTTATTAAATTGCATTACAATTCCCCAGCCCAAGTACATTCATCGGTAAATATTTGCTGAGCACCTGCTCTTGCGTAAGCACAAGAAGTAATTGCACCTGATCTTAAGGGATTTTCAGGACAATTGGGCAGATCGGTTTAGACCAACACAACCCACCATGCAGCACTGCTGGCTGGGATTCTGTGGTGTGCTGAAGGATGCAGCACCCAGGGGTGCATAGCTCAGAGATGGAAAAGGTTTGTGGGGATCAAGGAGACCATTGCTCAGGTTACTTTGTTGGGGGACTTCTGGATTTTTCACAGCAACTTCTTGTCATGCTATCTAATTTCTACTAGGTTAATGGTGGGCTGAGCTGGCATAAGAAGACAGAAATGTATATCTATAAACTAATTTAAAACATTTTTCAAGCCGGGCTCAGTGACTCAGCCTGTAATCCCACACTTTGGGAGGCTGAGATGAGTGGATTGCCTGAGCCTGCAGGTTCGAGACCCACCTGGCAACTTGGTGAGACCTCATCTCTACAAAAAATAAAAAGATTAGCCGGGCATGGTAGCGCACACCTGTAGTTCCAGCTACTTGGAAGGCTGAGGCGGAAGGATCGCCAGAGCCCAGCAGGTCTAGGCTGTGGTGGCTGGGAGCGTGCCACTGCACTCCAGTCTGGGCGACAGAGTAAAACTCCAACTCAAAAAAAAAAAAAAAAATTCAGGTGATGGGCTCATGTTTTTAAGACTTTATTCCATGAGGTCACCGAGTGTCATCACTTAGTTACTACAGCTCCATTAAAAATCAAACTCACCTATGGTCTAAAAGTATGATTATCTTGATAGCTAGAGAAAAGTGCCAGAAAGTAATTGTCAACATATCTGCCTTTAAAGACAGAAATTCCAAACAGTATTATTTCTCCAAACACTGTGCCTTTTTTTCTTTCTTTCCTTTCTTTCTTTTCTTTTTTTTTTAATTTAGGGCTTTGAATTTACCTTTTTATATTAACTCATTAACTGTGTGTGTCTGTAAATCAGCCATTTTCTCTCTCTGATTCTCGGAGTTATATGCTTAACTATCTCCCTCACTTTCAGGAGTATCAAGAGAATCCAATGCAATGCTTAATACAAGATTATTGTAAAATTACAGAATAAATGCCTTTCCATGGGTATTTTCTATACCAGGCATTTGTTGCCTCAGTTCCCCATTTTCTCTGTGCTTATTTCTTTGGTTTATGCCTACCATTGACTTTGCTTGATGAAGTCTAATTGCTGTTTTCCAAGATCAATTGCTGTTGGCAAATCTCTCCAAATACCTCATGTTTTTTCCATCAATAAATAAGGGATTAAAATTATTTTATTGAGTGCAGAACAGTGTATTGGTCTTTGGAAGGGTTTTAGATGATCTAAAGAAGACTCGGTCCTTGCCCTCCAGAAGTCAATAGGCTTATGGATGTATTAGCCTAGACACAAATGTTCTATAAATGCTTACATGTTCCATCTATCTAGAATTTATTCTAGCAAGGCACAAAGGAGAGGCTGCAGGAGACATTAGCTCTTCTTGGAATCAAGTAGTAGAGAACAATCCCTAAATACCTTGATTCTTCTGAAAGATAACTTTATACTTGCTATCTATGAACTTATATAAATAACTTTTGAGCTGTTCAGAAATTTCTAGCTGGTATTATAACTTGAGATTTATGTTCTTATTATCTTTTAATATACTGCATGTGTCCCAGGCATTCTCTCATTTTATCCTTGTAATGACATTGAGAATGATGATGCTCTGATAGCCCCCATTTTGCAGATGATCACATGGAGGCTTTTTGAAGGGTCTATTTGCCTTAAGGCTCACTTAGAGTAAGTGAAAGAACTGCTGGGACTTTAATGCAGATATTTTGACTTCAGGATTTGTCTGCATGACAACTATGCTTAACTGATTTAATAACAACTTCATTCATCTTAAAATGTCTTCTTTCCATTTTTACATGTCTTTTCACTCCCTTTTCCAATTCTAACATTCTGCAATGTCATAAATCCTTCCCACCACCCACGCCATTGAGAACCTTTCATGAAAAAAAGATTTATAGTGAAATAGAAACATCTTGGCTTAAGAATTAGAAGGTCCTCTAATTTTGGCTCCTCCAACATATGTCTGGATAAAGATCAGAATCTCACTTAGCATGTTTCTGTTTCCACGTATAAAAAATAAAGATAAATTATATCTTCTGTGTAGGCTGTGAAAAGTAATAACATGCATAAAACTATAATGGTAAACTATAATGAGTAAAACTAATATTAGACATAATAAAAACATAATGATTTCATCCATACCTTGTCAGTCTTTGCACTTCCTTTGTAGTTAGAGACAGAGGAACTCCTATTTAAGACAGAATCTTAGATACCTTTCTGGATCTTTAAAAATAACATGAAGAATTTTGGGAAGTAGATCTATTAAAGGAAAGATACTCTTTTCTTATTTTTTCATTTCCTATCTTAGAAATGCTCTTCTTTTTCATACCTGAGGATTCTGAGAAGGAGTGAATATGTTTTAAGATACCCCAAATATGACTGAACAGTCATATTTGTATAGCAATGAAAGATAAGGTCATTTGAGTCTTATACATGATAGCTGAGCTCTGCACATGCAGTGCTGAAGGCCAGAATTAATTGGCTCTTAAAAGATGCAGGTCAGTGACCACCCAACAAAACCATTTCTCCTTTCTAAGTAGGAATTATTATTCTAACCAACAATGGAGGTACAAATCTAGGGATAATTCCAAAGGGTGTTCTGGTTGAACAATATAGATTACTGTCACTGTTCAGACCTTCAGGGGTATGTTGAGTATGGAAAATGACCAAATTTTCCAGAAAGAGTGGGACTCACAGCCCAGCCCTAGGGCTGGAATTCTTTTCTTCTTTTTTTAAAGCAGGATTTATCAGGAGGACAGAAGAGCTCCCACAGTGGGAGGGAACCCGAGGGTGTTGCCCAGGACTGGAATTCTTAAGCAAGCAATGTGTAAATGGTCATTCCCATAATGAAAAGTTGGAGGAGATTCGCCCAAGGGGAAATGATGGAATGCATTAACTTTGAGCCACAATGATGACTTAGATTGGTGTCCAAGGATGGTTTTTAACTGTACCATCTTGCACTTGGGTATATTGCTGTCTCAAGAATCTAGGTCCTTCAACATTCTCTACTACCTGTGAGATAATCAGTGAAGAGAAAAGGAAGGATATAGAAGTAAAAGAGGTAGATGGGGTTTTGCAATTTTTTTAAAGCAGAGGTTCCTAATTAGAAATGTTATGAATACATTTTCCTTGGATTTTTGAGGTCTGAGAAATTTGGGTTTAATGTACTTGGCTTCTCTGTTTTGTTGGAAAGGCAGACCTAGATCACGTGGTGGTACCTGGCATAAAACAAATTTAACAGAGTTTAATTGAACAAAGGACTACTCCAGAATCAGGCAGCCTCCCAAACCATAGTTGGTTCAAAGAGATTTCAGCACAGCCACGTGGAGGAAGAAGATTTAAGTACAGAAAAAGGAGAGTGATATACAGCAAACAGAATGAGGTATAGAAACAGCCAGACTGGTTACATCTTGATGCTCACCTTATTTGAACCTGGTGTGAATAGTTGGCCACCTTTGATTGGCTGTAACCTGGTGACTGACACAAAAGTAGGTTATAGTCTGTTTACACATTCTGCTGTGTTGTAGTTCATCAGGTGAGAGCATACAGCGAAATCACTAGGCTAAACCCAAAATATGTAAGGAGATAGCTTTGGGTTAACTTTAATTTAACAGTGTATAGTCCTTGCTTGAGACATCCCACCACCCTGCATACATATTTATACTCCTACAGAATCATCTTGGGAAAGTATTAGCAACATTGTTTATGAGAATGACTCACTGTGAGTGAAAATTATAAAGCAGGAAGTTATTTACATTACTTAGAATACAATATCAGTGTATCATAAGGCATAAGTTTCTCTGTAAATGGCTTAATATGTTGACAGAGGAGAATATTAGCAAAAACATTAAGAGTGTTAAAGGTTGAGGTAGTGCTCAGAGGAAACACATGCATAGTATTATTTAAGAACCATCTATTAAGGCAGAGAGTCACCTTAAGAATATTAGTGGGGAAGCCCCATAGACTGATGGGAAGGAAAAGTCCCCACTCTCTTCCCCTTTCAACTGGGGATATAGCTTGATCCAAGATTCCATTTTTCTAGTAATTACTTCTTTTAATATATCCTATTGAAAGGATGAGCAAGTAGAAAAAAACTATTGAAGATGGAGAAGTTTTCATTTGAAATTTCAAGAGAAGCACTCCTACTCTGATCAAGTGCCCAAGAGCCCTGTGACCTTTTATGTCACCCAGAGCAGAAACGGAGTATTTGCTGTTGGCTGAATGAGATTTCTATATTGGACAGGCCTATGAGAAGGCAAGAAAAGTTCAAATAAACCTTGAGGAGTAGGAGTTTGTGCACAGTCCTGTCATGTGGTAGGTCTTAACTCCTCACAGTAAAAAACTGTTCAATAAACCCAGTGCACACAAGACTCAGAATGCTCAGTGCCAACTAGAGACCTCTTGATGAATTTGCTTCAGGATGACCATAGAAAAGGTGATTACGGAAATGCCCTGGAAAAAAGGTTTTCCAAAGTGAAATTTGAATTGGCCTGTAGATTGTTAGAAAAGATTAGGTACCATTATTTGACTTGGCATTGGAAGGTAACAGGATTAGGAATGGAACCCACAGACATATATTTTTTGGTTGCTAAAGGGAGGCTTCCAGGTTGCTGAGACAGGAATCCTAACAGAGGGGCAGAGTTCCTTTTAAGGAATTTCCCTATCAACCATAATTCTGGATATTGATCAGGAGGTTTTTCTTTTCATTTCTTTTTTTCTTTTTTCTTTTTTGAGTTGGAGTCTCACTCCATCACCCAGACTGGAGTGCAGTGGCCGCTCCTGGCCAACGCAACCTCGACCTGCTGGGCTCCGGCGATCCTTCCGCCTCAGCCTTCCGAGTAGCTGGAAATACAGGTGCGTGCTACCACGCCTGGCTGATTTTTTCTTTATTTATTGTAGAGATGAGGTCTCGCCAAGTTGCCCAGGTGGGTATTGTACCCGCGGGCTCAGGCAATCCACTCACCTCAGCCTCCCAAAGCACAGGATTACAGGCTGAGCCACCAAGCCCAGCTTTTTTTCTTTTTCTTTCCCTTTTCCCTTCCTCCTTTCCTCCCTTCCTCTTTTTCTCTCTATCTCTTTCATTCTTCTTTTCTTTTCCTTCCTTCCGTTCTTTCTTTCTCTTTCTTTCTTTCTTTCTTTCTTTCTTTCTTTCTTTCTTTCTTTCTTTCTTTCTTTCTTTCTTTCTTTCTTTCTTTCTTTCTTTCTTTCTTTCTTCTTTCCCTCTCTCCCTCCCTCCCTCTCTTCCTCTCTCCCCCACCTCTCTCTTTCTTTCTTCTTCCTCCCCTCCCTCCCTCCCTATTCCTCCTCTCTCTCTCTTTCTTTCTTTCAAGTCTCACTTTGTTGCCCAGGTGGGAGTGCAGTGACATGATCATGGCTACTGCAGCCTCGACCTGCTGGGTTCAGGTGATACTTCCACCTCAGACTTTCAAGTAACTGGGACTACAGGCTTCCACTACCCTGCCTGGCTGATTTTCTTTCTTTTTTTAACTGTAGAAATGAGGTCTTGCCAAGTTGCCCAGGCTGGTTGTGAACCCTTTAGCTCAGACAACCCTCTTGTTTAGCCCTTCCAAAGTGCTGGAATTACAGGCGTGAGCCACTGGGTCTGGTGGTCAGGGAGTATTTATTTCAATATGCTGGTTAAATTTTTACCTTATAACAAACTGGCCTTCTGTGTTATACCATTTCCTTATCCTTTTACTAGTACATTTTAAATGATCTGTTTGCTGCATGTTAGATATTGGGTTAGGTGCTAAGGACTCAAACATCAATACTATTTTCTTTATGATATTGGACTGAATCCAATTTTTTCTTCCAGTTTGTGTGTTGGTAGTGAAAGTTAGAGCTTTGGAATCAGGAATGGGTCAAATCCCATCTTGGCTGGAGGGCTTTGGAAAAGTCATTTAACCTCTTCCAAGTGGCTTTTCACCTGTTCACTACAACTTTGCCTGTAATTTACTGCCCCCAACAACTTAAATGGCTTCTTTTAGGGTAGACACCCCACATCCATGGATTTGTTATGACATATTCCTCCTTTCTTCATTCACCTCCAATACACAAGTGACCTCTCTCCTCCAAAACCCAACTCAATTGTCACTTGATTTCAGGATTTCTCAGTCATTTCCTTCTCCATGAACTCCTATAACATAGTACTTGAAACTCTCTTGTGGCATTTAAATAGTTAATTTTATTTAAAAATATTTTGGTAGTTTATTTTTGATATTCAAGTAAAAAAGTTTCAGATTTACAGAGAATTGCAAATATAGTACAAATTATTATGTGCCATTTGCACAGCTTTACCACATATTAAATCTTACATGACCATAGCACAATTAGCAAAACTAGAAAGTTAACATCCTATTAGTTTTTTATCTCTACTGTTTTCAGGTTTCCCTCAGGGTGGCTGTGTTTTCACATCTTCTGGAACTTTTTGTACAGAAACTGAAGACAATTTCTACCCCCACCCTGAGTCTCTTCTAGTGTTGTGACTTGCTGATACCCTAGGGCTGAGGTAGTGTTAACTAAGGAAGTGTGTGTTTGTGGGTAGGGGTGGAAGAATAGGACAGAAAGCATAGATTCTTGTGGACAAAGAGAATGGTGTGTATAGGAGTAAGGAATGAACATGCTTGGGAAATAAATGAGAACCTAACAAGGCTGAAGACCACATTAAAAGGATAATACAGTGATGCTGGAGAAGGTTACCATGACGTTTTATAAGTCATGATCAAGATTTTCAGATTTCATTGTGAGAATATTCAGAAAGCTACTTAAGTCAAAGATTCCTAAACTTTCTTGGTTCATAGCATCCCAAGACCAAAAGAGATACCTAAAGTTCCACTTATTAAAGAGTTAGAATCAAATACCTTCAGTATATATGATCCAGCAATTTAAGAGTTATTTGAAAAAAATATTATACATCAATGGAAGCAAAACAGTATTTTTTATTTCATTCTGAAGTAAGTACTTACTAATTGGACATATTTGTTAGTTACTGCACAGTTTCTCAAACCTTAGGATCAGAACTGGACACATCCACCTTTATTTCCTGTTCCACAGTGATTACCATGAGAGATTGCCTTTCTCATCACAGCAATCACTGAAGACCCAACTTCACAGAGAAGGCCATCACTGAAAGTAATGCATTGTAATCTAATGTTGCAACTGTGCGGTGTTTGACTGATGTCAAGTATTATTGCTTTCCTCAACATTTAAAAGTATTCCAGAGCACTCCTGTGAGTTTGAGTGGAAACGGTGGGTGCCATAGGGTACATTTTCAGAGCTTCAAACTGAAGAGTTTTAAGCAGGGGATTCATGTGACAAAACTACTGTGCTTTAAAGAAGTCACAGTGGCCTGTGGATTGTACAGAAGCAAAAATGGAATTGAGGGAGATGAATTCAGATGCTGTTGCATAGAGGAGGTAAAATGATGGTGGCTCAGTCTAGGGTAGTGTCACAAGAAATGAAGAGGAATGGGTGAAGTTGAGTCATATTATTTAAGAGAAAAGCTAACAATACCCAAGTTTTTGAACTAGAGCAAGGACAGGGGAAAGAGAGGATTTGGACCCAGAGTTATTTATTTAGGATAAATTATTTATTTGTTTAAGTTGGAGTCTTACTCTGTTGCCCAGGTGGAGTACAGCGGCATGCTCACAGCCACTGCAGTCTCCACCTGCTGGGCTCAGGTGATCCTTCTGCCTCAGCCTTCCATGTAGCTGGAACTACAGGTATACACCACCACGCCTGGCTAATTTTTTGATTTATTGTAGAGATGAGAACTTGCCAAGTTGTCCAGGTTGGTTTCGAACTCAGACAATCCTCTCACTTCAGCATCCCAAAGTGCTGGGATAATAGGTATGAACTACTGCATCCAGCCTTTTTCTTTTTCTTTTTTTTCTTGAGGATACATTACTTAAAAAATATAGTAATATATTGCTAATAGCCTCTGCTTGATTCAGGTAGAGGGACACATTCCTTAGCACACTTACATTTCAGAAAAAGACTGAAGGGGTAAACTGTGACAAGGTGGGCCTGTGCCTCGGGAATAATGCAAAATTGCAGACAAATACAAAATAGAAAAAGTAAAGTTTACTATTCACCTTTTACAGATGGAAAGGGGGCCAACACGCAGAGGGAAGTATGGCCTTGAAGGCTGAGGAGCTGAGTATATTTAAGGCTCCTTAAGGGGAGTTTAGGCTGGAAAGAATACCCAGACTTTCATTTTTTGATGTAGATAACAGAAGTCACATAAGTCTTGTGTCGTGAAATCACTAGGCACTGGTATCTCATGACTCCCAGTGGTGGATGGGAGTCTGGCCGCGGTAAACCGATAATGATACATCAAGGCCAGAAGCACACCTTGAACAATTTGGGTTGAATACTTTTTAGTTGGTTACAGTTTTTGGGAGTTTTAGTTCACAAGGCTTGATTAAACATTATACATAAAATTAATACAAGGACATGAAAGAAAGCCGTTGTCATTTAGAGACTAAGGAAACAGATACATTTCTGGGTGTTAGAAAGTTTCAGTAGCCCATTTCTTATCTAGGTCTGGCAGGGGCGTTTCTAGGGACGTGCAGTCCTTTGTGTGTGTCTCCTGCTTGTCAGGGGTCTCAATGAAGATGGTTGTGTTCCCTTCAGTACCAGCAACAGTTACTAGATCCAAGGGCAGTGAAGGGGGACAAGGGAAAAAATGTTTACTTTTAAATTTAAATGACTTTTACATATTAGAGGTTCCCTCCCTTCAAATACGTTGCTAATCCTTTGTGTCTCAAATTGTCCGTAGCTCTTGGTTTCTCCAATCCCTATCCTGTGTAAAGTCAGGACTTATGTGATATGCAGAGAAGCCCTGGGTCCTGTCCAGTCCCATGGTGGCTAGATATGTGATGCCCTGTGTAACAGGAAAAAGCCATATTGTCTTCTTGATTTTTTAAAAAGAGTCACAAACAACTCAATGAAGGCTGTGGACCAGGCCTCACAGTCTCAAGACCCTGAGCCCCTTGTCCTGACGTTCCCCGTGCTGCGAAACCTCAAATGTGAATTGTTGATCTCCTCTGCTTCCTGGCTGAGCAGTTGCCAAACTACCCCTGTGCAGACTTTGGGGCTGCAGATGGCTATCTGTTTCACTGACAGTTGCCACTTTGCCTCTGAGTGCGACTTCTTTCAGCCTGAAATTTGTATTCTAAGTCCAGGTTTTTGATCGCTGAAAGTTGATTTTGGTCTTCAGGGTTATTGCTCCTTCTATAAAGTCTCCTCAGAAGGAATGATGTCCTTGCTGGGAACCTGTTTTGGTGTCCTTGAGTAGCATAGAGATGTCTCTTCACAAATTCTGACTGATCCAGGCCCCCGGAAGGACCATATTTTATGAGGGCCGGGGCTGGGTGGCTGCTCTCCTGGACATTTGTGCCTGTGGTTAGGGACATTTAGATCCCTTCTCTTTTGTAAAATGTCTTAGTCATGAGGTCCAGTGACCTAATTATGAACCCCCAAATTCTCTTTGTGGGCCCCTCCAGAGAATCTCAGGGCCTGTCTCAGTATCTTATGAGCCCCAGTGGGATGATGGTGATTATGCTGTTATATCATGATCCTTCCTGAAAGTTTAAAGAAAGTGCAAGTTCATTTTGCCTCTCCTAGAAGACAGATTTTCCAAGCCAAATACATTCCCCAGTGTACCTATTTCTCTGTTTATTCATGCTTGGGGACTTATTTTCTTCAGAGACTTGAGGCTAGAAGTTGGAACATCACAAGCTCAGCTATCTTCTAAATGGAATGAAACATTTAGGGACTGATAGTGCCTGTCCTCAAATGCCAAATCACCCTGCATGAAATAGACTCCTACATTTATCCTAAATCCACAGTGCTAACATGAGCTGGGCCTATATCCTACTTTACGGGGATGTATTCATGTGAGGAAGTCGCACGACAGACATGCACATGTACGCGTGACCCCTTTCCTGCAAATGCACATTGAACTGTGCCCTTTTAACTGTGACATCTTTTCTTTCCTTCATTCAGCATCAGTGTGTGGACAGCCATCTAATTGTGCAGTGTGGCTTTGCAAAAGTCCACTTGTGGCCAAACACAGCCCCTTTGCGAGATCCTCAGCTCTGAAGCATAAGGAATTTGGAATGGTATTTGGAGGATGAAAGCGGCCAACAGATCAGCATTTGTGAGGTGTGGGCAAGATGACTTCAAGCTGCAAAGCTGGGCCTTGACAGACGGATTTAGCACTATTAGCAGTGGCTTGTTGAAAAACAAAAATGACTTCAAAACTCCTGCCTCTGAACCAGAATGTTCCATTCATCCCTTCGTTAAAACATCCGTTATTTGCTGACTTGTTTTCTGTCACCCTCCCCACCCCCCAGCCTCTCACTCTTTTGTGTCGGAGCTAATGTTCCCAGCGTCTACACTGCGTAGGCCCTGATTATTTGTGAGACAGAGTGAGTTAATGCAGATTTGCAAGCTGTTCCCATTTGTTAAATGTCAGAAAAACACATGCAAGTCACTGGCTTTAGCACTTAGCTGCCAGCTGGCTCTTCTGGAGGCAGGGGACAAATGACAGTCTATCACACAGCATGCTTTCAAAGAAGGAAGGGCCCTACTCCAGAACCACAGCATTGGAGTGGATTTTAACAATATAAGCAAAATAAGAAGCCAACATCGTCTTTTTTTCCCTCCCTTCCTTATTTCTCCTCCTGTTGTTGAGTGAATGGCAGCACAACATTCGGGAGCTTTTTAAAGCCTTGAGAATATCGATTCCACTGCCCACCATCTGAGAGAGTGATGGGATAATGGGAGCTTGCCAGCAATGCTGTGACTCTGGCGAGTGGTGAGTTGCGACGGAGGCACCCTTCAAGCCTGGAGTGTAAGGGTGCACTACCCTCCTCCTCTGTCCTTCCTGTTTCCACTTACCACTTGTCAACCTCTCTGCAGGTGTCTGAATGGAAATTGAAAGTCTGCCTCCCTGTCCCCATTGGAATCATGCTGCAGACCTTGTCTGGGTCCTCAATTCTTCCATTCAGAGTCTCCCAGCCCCTTAAGAAGGTGAAAAATACAAGGAGGAAGCAATGTGTACATTTCTTCTGATTCATTCACTCATTTCTCAATCAGTTATTCACTGAGTGTCAAGTGTATGGCAGGTTCTGTGGGGGCTGAAATCATTTCAGTAGGAGGTAAGGATTGTTCTTGCATACAAGGGTCTAACAGAGTTGGTGATACAAACAGCAGCAACAACAAAAAACCCCACACAACTGAAAGTACAAATGGTGATGGAGAAGAACAAAGTCATAAGTCATAATTCTCTGGTATCAGAGGAAGATTTTGTGAAATGAGTGAGTGGTGGACTGGACTTGGAAGAACATGAAAAATTTTAACAGCCAGAAAGAAACAAAGAGGGCATCTGACGTGGGGATGATGTGGAGAGAAAGGCACAGGTCTGAGAAGGCAGTGATAGGTGCTGGCTCTGAGCATGCAAGCCCGTTGAGGGTAGAACATTAGCCAGGGTAGTGGTGGTGAAAATGAAAACCCAGGCTGAAGCCAGGCTGCAGAATATGACCTTTCAGTCGAAGGTTTTGAATTAGGGTACCATCTCCAAGCGGTATCTCAGATTATTTTTATCCACTTATCTGTTTAAGATCAAATTCAGTACTCAGATATATCTAAGCGATTTATGCACAGAACTAAACCAGGTTTCTTCCGTGATAAGCCCAAAGAGGGCACATTGTAGCAAACAATTGCATGGTCTGATTAGGACACTCTTTCTTTGGGTATCAAAGTTCTTAATGGAAACCTGGCTTCCTGCCAAAACCGCCATCTCCCGTACTCTAGCAGAGAAGCTTGTTTTCTGATATTTTGTCAGCATTTTGTTAATTCCCCATTGCTGCTTCCAGATCATTACTCTTCCACTATCATGAAAAAAATCTCTCTTTTTTAGGTTCATGCAACTGGTGGCTACTCCTTACTGCCTTTTTTTCATTTAGGACTGTGGTTTCTGCCTGACTGTATTGATCTTCTCTTTAAGGTCCCAGGTAGCTTCAATATTCATGATGACAGCCTAGGCAAGAGGTGGCAAAAATGTGTCATATGCTCCTACTTTCCCCATCTCAGTGCAGCTATCACTCATTGATTATGACACTCTTTTCCATTAAGCCTAGACAGATCCTTAGAATCCTTGTCCACACAGCACATCAGGAGACAAAACATGCTTGACCTTCCTGGTCCAGCTTTAAAACTTAAAACAATATTTGTTCTACCTCAGGCTCACGATTTTAAGATCACACTCTGAGTTTTTTGTTTCTTTCAATCAACTAAAACCTTAAACTGGCTCTGTGGTCTCTGGCCTTTCTTCTATCTTTCCCAAGGTGATAAATTCCACTTTTTCCCTTTTTTTCCAGGCTGCTACCCAACATGATTTTACCTCCTTCTCTCGCCTGTGGAACGCCATCATTCTCATCTCTGCAAAGGAAAGACTAGTTTCAGCCTCCACAAAGCTCTGATATCCTGTGAAGCGTCACTTCATCAAATATACAAAGCCCCAGCCCCAAATATACCCTTGTCATAATAGCATAGAGGATTAGTTTGATTTCTACTTTGAGAAACATATGCCTTCACCCAGCCCCTCTGCTTTTCTACAGAATAGGGTAAGAACCCCTGCAGGGCGTCTCGCAATCCATTCCTTCACTTATCTGTGTAAGAACAAATTTAGTGCTTAGATATACCTAAGTGATTTATTCACAGAATTAAACCAGGTTTCTTCCGTGGTAAGTCAAAGAGGACACATTGTAGCAAACAACTCACCCATCTCTCCCCTAATACATTTCCATTTTTTTGTTTCTTTCCTTATTTTTGATTCCTTCATTTTATCTGTTCTTTCTCTTTATTCTATAAATATGTTCAAGCCTCTTCTAGCTTAACAAACAAAAAATCCTCAAAACAATCTCTCTGTCCTTGACATCTCCCTCTAGAAATCATCTTCCCTCCCTCCTTTGGATAAGAGTTAATCTTCCTGATCTCAGAATCAGGCTCCCACTGATTTCTATCCCCACACTACACTTCAACATTCCTCACAGAGTGTGAACGAACATTTGAAACTCAAACCAGCAGACTTTTCAGGCCCCAACCTACTTGATCTCTCAGAAATGTTTAACCTTATTGAATATGTCCGAAGACAAATGGCAGGACTTCATCAATAGCCTTTTTAAGCCTCGCTGGCGATGACAAGCATGGGCTGTTATAGAAAAAGGAATGACTTGCAAAATAGACTTCAGTGTGAAGATAGGCTTAGTCTAATACATTAAAAAAGACTTACTTCTGAGTTGTGATATTGTTTACTTAGTCTTGAGTTGTGATATTGTTTACTCTTTAATGTTGGCATGCATCATATAGTAGGTGCTCAATAAATATTGGCTGAATACATAAACGAGGTCAGCAGAGAATCTAAGTAATGGATACACTCATTGCACTCCTGCCTTCATGATCTTTATGCTGGTGATTTCCAGAGACAGTGAATATTGAATGTGGGGTGGTGAGTACAGATCCTGGCATCACTAGGAAGAAAAAGCATAGCACCTAGACTAGTGGTTTCTAGCACTGTAGTCAAGTCTTGGTGGACAAGTAGAAGTCAGTCAGTCAAAAGGGGTTATGAGTATGTTCCAGAGAGGAAAAAGATCAAGGGCAGAAGGCATGGCCCATGTGACACCACTAGACTTATCACAAAGTAAAGATTCCATTATCTTTTTCTTCCTTCTCAATCTTTGCAGGTTCTTCTTCTACCTGTCCTTTAGATGGGATGGTAATAAACAAAGTAACATTGATGGAGTAATTATTCTATGACTTGCAAGCATTATAAAATGTAATCATCATAATGTTAATCTGTTGAACAACTATTAACCATCTACCACATATCTGCCATTGGTTTTGGTTTTGTGATACAGTAAGGGAACATTATAGTCCCTGCTTTAGCAAACTTGTGGTCTAGAACTCAGGCACATATACATGTGTCGTGATTCAGATAATTTGATGCCTAGAATATAGTAGGCACTCAATCAATACTTATTTACTAAACTAAACAATCATTCAACTATTTAGAAGTTGTAAGACTGGCTTCCTTTCCTCATCCTAATCTCCATCCCCACTGCCAGTTCAGTTCTCTCTGACTATGAGATATTTGTGTATAAATACAAATTCCAAATTAATAGATGAGAATGATACTTGTAGAAAGAGGTCTTTCCTAACCTCTCTCTCTTAGTCAGACATAGTCAAGTCTTTCCCTTTCCTTGGCCAGCATTCAGAAGGTGGCTCAAATGATTCTACCTTCTGTGATATCTCCTCCAATTGTTGTCTAACATATAGAAAATGCTCCAACTCCATGAGGGGTCTCATTCTAATGAAAGTCACAGATTATTTAGCAGTTCTTATAAAAATAAAAGGAATGTTTGATCACAAGTCATTAGAAAAGGAGAGATCAGAACAAAACAGTATAAATGGCCTTAGTGATCTCAGATTGCAGACATTCTTTATCTCTATCTCTGCCTATACTTACATATCTCTATATCTAGATCCATACCCATATCAAATCCAGAAATATATCTAAATATATTCCTGATAATATTACTTATAAAATTTGTCTTATAAATTGCTGCAAACTCCTTACCACTACTCCTCCCAAATTAGGTTGACTAGATAATTCCCTTGACATTGGACATATGTTTTCCATCCTTTATATAAGGACAAAAGAACTTTTCAGATACAGCTGAAGAAAGCATTGTAAGGTTTTCTTTTCTGTGTCACGCATGCAAATCACACTAGGCCAAGACAAAGTTAGAGTATGAAACCTAAGAAATAGACAAACAAAAGCTCAGGATAGTGTGAGAGAGAAAAATAAGAGTATCTAATTGAATTATTTTCTAGAGTTAAGAGACGAGGAGAGAAGTTGCAATCTATACATAGAGTCAATTCTATTTGTCTTTCTAAAAGGATTATGTCACCATGAAAAATGTTGGGTAGATGGCTCTGGACGTTCAAGTCTGTAGATGAGTCAGGGTGCATATGCAATGCTAGTAACAATGAGTTGTGTCTTCTGTTGTGTCCAGAATCCTCTCCAGGGAGACAGAAAGTCCCTGGTGAAGCTTTTATAAGTGAAGCTGATTTAAGATGATGTTTAATGAAGATGACAATGATGTTTGTTCAGCACTCTATTCTTATTAAAAAACATTTCCTCTTTTGTAGATTACCAAGTACATTCCCTATTTATCAAGAATATTCCTATTTTTGTGCCTTACTGCATACTTCTTACCCTATATATAGCCTTCTCTTCTCCTGATTGATCTTCTCTGACCCTTGAAACTGGCTTGTACTTTTTAGCCTTTATATATAGCATCTTGCCTGGAATGCCCTCTTTCCTCCTCTCTATCTTCCCAAATTCTTAAAAGTATAACTCAAATTCCATCTTTTTTGGGAAGTCTTCCATTGAACTTCTATCTTGAATTTTCCTAATTTTCATTAACTGTATATCTCACTTGTGTTCATTAGTTCTCTTTCTAAGTGTCAAAAATCAAACTCAAACTATTTTAACTTAAAAAGACAGCAACCACAATCTTTCGGGAGAGGTCTCAGAGCAGAGAGATTAAAGATTCAGGAGCATCTGAATTTAGAGGTTTAAGGATATTGTCAGGGATCACAGTCTCTCTACTTCCCTACGCACTCGGGCTTATTTCTCAGACAGCCTTTCTCCACGTGTTGAGCCTCAGGCCCTCGCTTCCTGATGATAGTAGGAGACCTTCATGGAGACCTCTAGGATCAAGTCCTGAGGAGACCCCTAACTTGATAAAATGACTTCCATGATCATTTCGGCACCAATTGCTATGCCTGGGAGTATGGGTTCCTGAGGAGTTGTTGCCACCTGAGTCACAGAGAAAATGTTCCCTGTAGGAACACAGGAATGAGAAAGGCAGCCAGAAACAAAGGGCATCCATGATAACTAGTAATGTAAAGTTCTCATATATTTAATAATTTTCCCTCTATCCAAGAATGCAGACCTTTAAGGCTTAGAACTGTGTCTCAAATTCCTTTGTTTCCCTGACTATTCTTTCTACAAAATTGATGTTCAAAATATGTTGAGGCCAGATGTAGTGGCTCACACTTGTCATTCCAGCACTTTGGGAAGCTGAGGCAGGAGGATCGCTTGAACCCAGGAGTTTCATACAAGCCTAGGCAAAATGCTGAGACCATCTCTCTAGAAAAAAATCAGAAAAATAGCCAGGCCTGGTGGCACATGCCTGTAGTCCCAAATACTTGGGAGTCTGAGGTGAGTGGATCACCTGAGACCAGGAAATCGAGGCTATGGTGAACCGTGATCCACCACTGCACTCCAGTGTGGGTGACAGAGTAAGACTCTGACTCAAAAAAAAAAAAAAATTGAAATAATTTTGGAGTAATCACATAAAATATCTACAGGTGGTTATTTGGTTAGAATGTGGTTTAAAGAGACAAACTGTTGAATGTTACCCTCACAAGGGCCACTTACTTGCTTGTTCATTCTTCCAGGGCCATGGATTACTAGTGAGGCCTCAGACAGCTGTCATACAAATACAGACAGCCATTGATCTGGAGTGGAGGTGGGGTTGCTGACGAAAGCCTGGAAATGACCACTGCAAATCTACTCTTTTTTTTGGAAAAGCAATTCTGTGTGCACATTCTGATGGGGTATTATCTTCACAAGAGAAAAAAAACTTGATTAATAGTAGAACGTAATATATGATTCAAGGATGGCTAGAGGAAAAAAAGCCAATTTTTGCTTTAGCATTTGGACCCCCTTGGAAGTGAGTAGTATTGTATATTCAAGAGAGTCTTGAATAAATCTAGTAAAATTTCTATTGGAATAGATGACCTATTTAGTCTATTACATCTCTCATTTCTACAATACTGAGATTCCTTGGGGCGTGTGCAGAATGGAGCAATCGAAGAACAGCAAATTTCACAGTATGGTCCACCATCTGTATAGGAACAGCAAGAAAACTGATGGGATTTCTCTCCCTGGCAGATATTTATTTCTCGAGTGCCTTTAAAACAGGAGGTCTGCAGAATTCTTCACAAGCGGTTAAAACATGAAGATTGATTTACAAATGTATATTTACAAGCAAGAAATATTTCACAATGTGTCTAAAATTTCCATTAAAAATCTAACCAAATATTTCTAGCTTCTCCCCAGACTCCTTTGCGCCTACAATTTTAATAAATCAAGGAACATTTGTAAGTGCTAAATGTTAAATGGTTATTCACAGTTAATTTTTAATCAACTAACAACAGTTATGTGTTAATTGAATGCCATTAACAAACCATAACTTGATGCATTAGCTCTTTTGTTATGCAAAGAAACTTTTCCCTAAAGCTTTTATATATTGTCTGACTTTCTTCTAAATAGAACATCAATATCTATAGACTATGAATTTAACAAATGTGTTTGTTGACATTTAGGTGTGTGTATGTGTATGTGTGTCCCCGCAACCATTTAAAACAAATCAGAATGTGCTGAAAGACTGAAAATGAAAGAGAAAGCTAAATATAGTCCTATGAAAGGAATTAGATATACAACAACCAACAAAGTAGTCAATTTGACATTTTGGAATTTTAATCTTAATTCTTACTGTTTTTTCTTTTAATTTTTGAGAGAGTTATTTAATATTCCTTCGGCTTTTATTTCCAGGAGGCACTTTTGAAAACAGGGCTGGATTGATTTTGTTGAGGGATATTTCTTTATCTCAGATTGAGACAAAAATTTAACATCACATAACTTAGATGACTAATACAAGTTAATATACATCATCACTCAAATACACTTTTGAAATGGTAGCATTGTTTTATGGTCAAAAGAAGATACAACTTGGATCACAGAATGACATATTATCACTGTTCCAGTGGAATAGGTTGGAGGCATAGCTTAGTGTATACTCATACCTGGGTCCTTAAGAACAAGGTACAGGGGAATTGAAGAAACGCCACTTGCAAAGTCAGTCACATTGTCAGTGCAACTTGTCTAAGAGCTATTCTGCAAATATAGTCACTGGCAGACTCGCACCAAAATGCACTGCTGAAAGGTACTAAACTATGGTAAACCCTTTTCTTTGTCTTTATTTCTTTTGCTCACATATGTGTTCCATTATCCTGTCAGACTTATGAAACACAAGTTCAAGGATAAAATTAATAATAAGAAGAACATCAAACTAAGTAGGGGATCTTTCTTAGAGTGGGGTCCTGTGCTACTGCCCGTAAAGTCAGCTTTGACTGTGGCCCTGGTTTCTTGTTGGTTCTAAAGATGTATGGGAAGTGTGCAGATCATAGTATTCATTAGGAAAAGTTGAGCTGAGGCTAGTTAAGGCAACGAAAAGAGTTTACATAAAAACTGAACATATCAATGGCCTGATCCTTTGGAATATTCTTATTAAATGTGAAATTGCCTCAGTTATTGCCATCGATCTATTTTTTACTTACCTGGAGTGGTCGTTGGTTAACGTTAAGATCCCCTAAGACTTTCAGAATAATATGTGAGGTCTCTGAAACCAGTGTAAAGGAAAACACAATGCATTATACGTTGTACTTATGCTGTAATTAGAAGTTGCATTGGTTCTATTGAAAGACATAATCCTATTAGCATTGTGACATATGAAGGTGTTCTAACCAATCAGATGTATAGAAGAGTATTTTTTGGTTGATATTTTTTCCAGAAGCCTCTGCAGCATTTTGTCCTTCTAAACACTGTTGAATTTTGGATTCTAGAAGAGGGGATGACTTCCCAACCTATGCACTAACTTTTCTACTGCTTGAAAGGTAACACACAGCGAGGAAGTCTATGCCAGAAGTCAGTTGTCACTCACATGCATACCAGGTCTTGATTTCCAATTTTAAGTAGGCTTTACTTTCCCAGGATATAAGGTCTTTTCAGGACAGACTAATTTAATTCTGTGTCATGCATGGTTATTGGATGACTTCCACCAGCCTGCTGGGCACATTTCCATAATAATGATGATAACCAATATTTATGTAGCTCTGTGTAGGATTTATCTTATTTGGCTATTGTAAACTCTAATAAGCCAGTAGTAAAATTTCTCCCATTTTATAGATGGGAAAACAAGCTAAGGGAGGTTACCTGATTTGCCCAAATCACTCACATGTTCCGTGGTGAAGCGAAGCCTTGAATCTGGGTCTAATTTACCCTGCCACGTTAGTGAAATAAACCAAAGCTTTAAGAGTCTTTCAAGCCGGGCTCGGTGGCTCAGCCTGTAATCCCGCGCCTTTGGGAGGCTGAGGTGAGTGGATTGCCTGAGCCCGCGGGTTCGAGACCCGCCTGGGCAGCGAGACCTCATCTCTACAATAAATCAAAAAATCAGCCGGGCGTGGTAGCGCAGACCTGTCATTCCGGCTACTCGGAAGGCTGAGGCGGAAGGATCGCCGGAGCCCAGCAGGTCGAGGCTGCGGTGGCCGGGAGCGGCCACTGCACTCCAGTCTGGGCGACAGAGCGAGACTCCAACTCAAAAAAAAAAAAAAAAAGTCTTTCAAGATTTTCTTCTATTCCTTGATGCCTGAAAAGTGGAAAAATGACAAGATTGCTAAGGCTGCTGGACAGACCTTGTATAAGACTGTCTCCTAAATTCTCCTTTTCTTTATTCCTATCAACAGGACTGCTCACAGTCCTAGAAATATACGTTGTATATCTTCTTTGTGTTTTTTTATAAAGCACCATCCCTGACCTTCAGCTCCTGAAGTCTACCTTTACTTTTATCTTATTTCTTTAGAGACAGAGTCTCCTTCTCTCACCCAGGCTGGAGTGCATTGTCATGATCATAGCTTATTGCAGCCTCAGTCAGACTCCTGGGCCCAAAGTGATCCTCTTGCCTCAGCCTCCTGAGAAGCTAGGACTTCAGGTGTGCAAAATTAATCTTGGCTGTTTAAAAATTTTTTTTTGTAGAGATGGGATCTCACTATGTTGCTCAGGCTAGTTGCAAACTCCCAGCCTCAAGCAATCTTCTTCCTTGGGCCTTCCAAAGCACTGGGATTACAGGCATGAGTTACCACACTCAGCGAGGTCTACTTTTTCTTCAAGTTCAGGGTCAGGTTTAGTGACACATTCACAATGAAGAGTTTCTGCAGTGAAAGTTACAATCCAATCTCCCTCTCATCCCAAAAACATACATTTATGGCTTAGATTTTGCTTATACCTCCAGCCTGGACTTATTTCCCATTCTACTAGGGTGTTTGTATACCTAGGCCATTTTCTTTCTCAGGCTGTGAGGGCACCAAGATGTCCTCCATAGCTAATGAACATCTTTGATCATCTTAGGGTTTAGTGACTGTTGGCTGACCACATGTTTAAAACCACAGCCTTTGTATTGCTTCTGTTATTAGGTTTCTGCCAATCTTGTTTCTATACTCCTTTTGCCCTCTTAAGAAAATAAGCATGTATCTAAGTTTCCTTCTGCATCCCTTACAGAACTTAATACAGAGTAAGTGTGCAGTAAATACTTGTTGAATGAGTCATTAAGCTTATGTTAGCCTTTGCTTTTCTTAGGGACCATTCAAAATCAATCATAGTTCAAATTATGGAATTGGTGGCTCATTTGGTTTGTTTCGTTATTCATTTCCCCCCTCTCCCAACCCCACCCAGTAACTCAGCTAGTTGTTCTCTTCAAGTTGTTAGGTGGCTTAATTAGGACTCACTTTTAAGGATGACCTCTCTGGACAGCACCCACAGCTCTAGGCTGTGCTTGTCCAGGGTCTTGATATGTTAGTGTATTAATGACTGCTGTTTGATCCACACATCAGCCTTCCTGGAAGCAGCGACTATACTGGGCTTTTCTGAAGATATAAGGTTGTACATTTTTGTGTTTGGGGAATACTTTTCAAATGGTAAAGACTTGAGACACCATGATAGGTAAATCATAGAGGGTTCCAGGTACTGAAGTGTTTTTTTAGTTCTCATAAATTGTGTATCCCAGGCATCCGCTCAAGTATAAATGTGGCAATGCCACCATTCTTGCCTTCTAAAGAAAATTAGGAAGGATGTAGGAGAGACTCCCTGTAGCCATCTTTACGCTGGGGAATCAGATTTTTATATCCCATCTAAATCCTTTGTGTATATAGACAGTTGGTACTTGGGAAGTCTCTTCCGGGAGGCAATAAGAGAGATAGAAAGAGACAAGACTATAAGACAAGGAATCTGGCTGTGTAATCCTGGGTCACTGTTTTGCCCTAGTTCTCTTGACTATAAAATGAACTCTCCCCTGAAGGTTTCTCAGAGTGCCTAGCACTGAAATTTTAGCAAGTCAATGTCGCATATAAAGTGGTAGTCAAGGAGGCACATAGGTTTTGTCAACCTTGTTTTTCAGAGCCTCAGCTCCATCATAAGGTGGAGGGAAGTGGATTACTGGATCTTTACAGACTCTTCCATGGATAAACTTATATTTATTTGAAGGTAGTTATTAATTGCACTTCAGTCTTTTCTGGCATTATCATTTGGGGAATAATTTTACAGACTAAAAAGCCCCCAACTTTTTGCTTCTTTATGAAGTTTATGAAGATATTTCTAATTGGGTGCTTTTAAAGCTACTAATTACTAAACTAAAGATGAAATATTGAGACCTCTCTAACTTGACAATGTCTCTTTAAATTGCTTTCTTCTTCCTCACAGCCAGATCCACATCTGTAAATGTCTGAATCATGCTGCCAGCCAATATCGCCTACAGCTACTTGATTCTGGGAGA
Source organism: Carlito syrichta (assembly GCF_000164805.1). Taxonomy (NCBI): domain Eukaryota; kingdom Metazoa; phylum Chordata; class Mammalia; order Primates; family Tarsiidae; genus Carlito; species Carlito syrichta. Next base: position 226,537 of record NW_007259798.1, read on the forward strand.
GCCTTCTATAAAACTGATTATAGAATTTCCCTGCCACACAGTGAAAAAACAATGTAGTGTGATATGATAAAGCACTGACTGAATACAGGGGGATATGAAAGTGTCTATCATCAGATTGGAAGGGGTAAAAAGAGTGACTTTCTTCTTTCTCTTGTGTGAGGTGGGTATGAGAATTGCATAGATATTCATTGAGATAGGTCTTTCCTGTGAAATCACTCTGTTATCAGTGCTTCACCCCTTTTCAGCTCCCAGTGAATATTTCCAGCTGACTAGAAGTGTGTGTGCTTTGTGATAGAGGAGGCTGAGAAAATGAAAGAGGATTAGTATTTGCAAAATATTCACTCATTCCTTTACCAATTAGTCCTTTATATGTTCATTGAGAACCTGGTGTCTTGCTAAGTTTCTGGCACCTAGTAGGTGCTGAATTAAACCATCAAATGAATAAAAACCCAGGTGCTTAATCTAATAAAGCCAAATATAAAACAAGATGAATATTTTATTTTGCAGAGAAATGACAATGCCTCAATTGGGATTGGGGTTCTGTGACTGGAAGAAAAAGGGGCCTGGTCACTCTCCTCAGGGAGATTATAATCCCATTAATTAAATGGGTTTGTACAAGGTTTAATAACAATATGAGAAAGTAATTAAAATGACAGTTAGAAAGCTGTTTTGGGACTGCGTATTGTTTGTGTTGGTTGAGTCAGTTCCTGAGCTGTTCCTGAGAAAGAGAACAGCCTGAAAGATTTGAAGCTTGGGGCCCTTAGTTAAAGCAGGGAGGTCTCAAAGTGGGGATAGGACAGGATATGAGGAGGGGGATATATTTAAATAAAAACATTTATTGAGTAGTTACTACAGACCAAGCACTCTATTAGGTCCTGGGTAAAATAAGAGTAAGATTTAGGTCATGGATACACTCAGAGTTTAAATTAATGATTCTCCAACTTTTATGGACTTAAAATTCATGTGGGTTACATGACAATGCAAATTCTCAGGACCCATCCAAAGAATCATACTCAGCAAGTCTGGAACAGGACATAGGGAGCTATACTTTGATAATCACCTGAGAGAATTGAGTGTAGATTCTCTGGGGAATCATGTTTTGGGAGATAGGGTTTTACTGCCGAATTCAAAGTGGGATCTCCAGACCACCAGCATCATGTGGAAATTCATTAGAAATGCAAATTTGCTTTTGCCCACCACTTTGTAATGGGGCTGGCTTTTTTGTTTTTTGTTTGTTTGTTTGTTTTTCTTTTTGGCAGGTTTGAGTTCCTTGTAGATCTTAAATGTTAGGTTTTTGTCAGCTACACAGTTGGTAATTGTTTTTTCCCAGGTTGTAGGCTGACTTCCCGCTCTCTTGTTGGTTTCTTTGATTTTGCAGAAGCTTGTCAGTTTGATGAGGTCCCACTTGTCTATCTTATCTCTTATGGCATGGGCACTTGGGGTTTCGATCAGGAATTGGCTGCCAGTTCCAATTTCCATAAGGATGTCCTCTGCATTTTCCAAGGTTCTTATAGTTTGAGATTTTACATTTAGGTCTTTGATCCATTTAGAGTTGATTTTTGTGTATGGTGATATGAATAGACACTTTTCAAAAGAAGACATACAAGCAGCCAACAGAACATGAAAAAAATGCTCAGTCCCACTAGTCATCAAAGAAATGCAAATCAAAACCATACTGAGATACCGCCTAACTACAGTCAGGACGGCCATCATCAATAACTCAAAAAGCAACAGATGCTGGAGAGGATATGGGAAAAAGGGAACACTTTTACACTGTTGGTGGGAGTGTAAACTAGTACATCCTCTGTGGAAAACAGTTTGGCAATTCCTAAAAGATCTAAAAATTGACTTTCCATATGATCCAGTAGTCCCCCTACCAGGAATATACCTGGAGGAACTCAAATCACTCTATGTAAAAGATACCTGCACACGCATGTTTATTGCAGCATTATTTACAGTAGCAAAAACATGGAACCAACTGTGTTGTCCATCGAAAGAGGACTGGATAAAAAAATGTGGTACATAATACATGGAATTAAACAGCCATAAAGAAGGACAAAATTATGAACTTCAAAATTATGAACCTCCCATATGACCCCGCAATCCCCCTATTGGGAATATACCCTGAAGAACTCAAATCACTCTATAAAAAAGATACCTCCTCACGTATGTTTATCGCAGCATTGTTCACAATAGCAAGAACCTGGAAGCAACCATGCTGTCCATCAAAAGAGGACTGGATTAAAAAACTGTGGTACATATACATGATGGAACACTACGCAGCCATAAAAAAGAACAAAATCATGAATTTTGCAGCAACTTGGATGGACTTAGAGACTATAATACTGAGTTATCTATCACAGAAACAAAGAACTGAGTACCACATGTTATCACTCATAAGCGAACCTTGAACAATTATTGTAATACTATGAGAAAAGGATTGGCAATAGTGGGGGGGAGGCGGGATTGGCGGTAGAGGGAATTTGCTGGGGGAGAGGGGGCACACCTCATCAACAAAGATACCTGAATAATGAACATTTGTATACTTAGCCCTGAATTGTACCCCACATCTTCAAATTAAAAAATTTTTTAAAAAGAAATGCAAATTCTCCACCTTAGACCTACTGAATCAGAATCAATGAGATAGTCTCAAAGATTTGTGATTCTGATTCTGAAGTTTGATAGCTAAGTCTGGGGAACATCGTGGGACTAGAAATACATTTTGTCTCCTTGATGATTCTTCTGGCATCTCAGCAAAATGACACTTGTTCTTTGAATATGTGTTTGTACTATTTAGTTCAATCCAAAGGCACAGGGTGGTGTCAAAAAGTCAATAATCAGTCTTTGTGTGAGATTAAAATACAGAGAACTGGCCTAGATTAAAGAAAGCAAGCTTAATTGAAAAGAACTTTGTAACACCCAGTGTGTGATCATCAGTTGGTTAAGTAGCAGATCAGATGTTAATTACAGCAGAAGAGTGTAGGGCTAGCCAGGACAGCCATTATTCCTTCAACTGTCTTCAATATTTGTACATTCCCCTACATTTGTGTTTTTTCCTCACCTACACTGTTAGGTGATCGTGAGAATGTCTGTAGTCAATGGTCTTTACTAGCTCTGTTACCCTTTGCAACTAACATAATTTCTCTCAGTCCAGGTTTTCTCTTTAATGTACAAATAATATGTGCCTTATCTACCTCACAGGGTAGTTGTAAAGATGATAATAGGAATGGGTAACGTTTATTGAGGGCTTACTCTGGGCCAGACACTGTGTTAAGTGCTTTACATGAATTATCCCTTTTAATCTTCCCCAGTACCCTATTATCATTATTGTACAAATGAAGAAATTGAGGCTTGGTGAGATTAAGCAAATTGCCTGAGGTCACACAGCTGGAAAATGGGAGAGCCAGGATTTAAATTTAGAATGTCAGATTCAGAACTTAAGCATAACTGTCATGCTGGACTATAAAGTTGGAGATGAGATAATAGATAAACTGTAAAGTGCAATTTACATTGAGAAGAAGGAAGGTATCCATGTACTTTACTTTGTTTATTCATGGTATTATTGGATATATTGTACATGTAATAGAATCTCAATAAAAACCAGTTAATTGATGTCAATTATGGGTTCCTTAGCTTCCCCCCCCAATCCAGAGGTCTTTTCTGAGTGTGTTCTCAATATTATAAAACAAGCTCTATGTAGGAATGACACTGAGAAGCTTGGAAGAGTTTCTAGGATAGTACTGACACTGATAATGTTTTCAGAAACTGCTGTCCAGCTCTTAGGTTCTGCTATCTGCTCCACATCTCTAGAGCAGATGGAACATACATGGTGTGTGAGTCTAACTTCCTTATCATAATTGGAGCTCTGTAGACTAATCGTTGGCATCTAGGCTTTCATACCTATAAAATAATCATTAGTAAATCGGTTAAGCAAGTCAAGCAGTGATTTTCTGCATGTACCCAGAACTATGGGGTGTGTAAAAAATTTATATATTAGAATTATGGATCTACTCAAGGACTTGATACTTGATTAAGCAGGTGTAATAAAGGATAAGGTGTGCAAAGTAAAACAATAATGAACAATATAGTCTATATTGGTAGCTTATCATGATAAAATAAAGAGTTGTGGAAACACAATTACCAGAGGCACTGAAAATAATTCTGGAAAATAATTCAAACAGTAGGAGCTTAATAAATGCTTGTTGAATGAATGAATGCATAGATGGATGGACAGTTTATAATTAGAAGATTTGAACTCCAGTTGTAGTCCTTACTACAATTACTATGATTTAGAAAAATTTACTAAATCTTTGTGGGCCTCAGTTTCCTTGATTGCAAAATGGGTAAAATAATGCCACTAGCACCTCCTTCTAAAGTATATTATGGTAATTAAATAAAATAATGGATGTAAAAGTTCTTTGCAACTGAAGAATGATATACAATTACAAATTGTTTTCATTTTTGAATATTTATAACATTCAAAAAATATTTTAAAATTGTTTTAAATATGCTACTTGTGCAACAAAGGTAAATGAGCAATATAAAAATAAAAAGCGGTTGAACTCTGTGGATGAATTCAGGTACTGGGCATCTTGGTGGAGGGTGAGTTTGAAGAAGCAGTAATCATTTCCTAAAAAGAGTCCAATTTCTGCTGCCTCATTAACTGAATCAGAGAAGTCAGGCTCAAGCCTGTTCCCACAATGAAGTAGGATGTATTTAGATATGAGCTCAGAATACAGAGTCAGTATCTTTTATCCAAGAACAGTTCTTGAGATGACATTTTCAGATGCAAAGCAGACAGAAAAAATAAGCACCTATTGCCAATTTCTCTTTCTTAATTTTGAGAATTAAAAAAGGCTACATTAATTTCTATCTATTTTTTTCTATAAACAATTTTACAAGTGAGTTATGAATTTTAATTCTTCCTTTCAAGAAGAAAAATTAGAATAGTAAGAAAAAGCTTACTCTCATCTTGGACCACCAGTTTTAAGTCTAGTTTTTTGTCCTACCCAACAAAGGGAATCATAATTGTGAGTTTGACAGGTACATCTTCAGTTTATTTTTAAAAAATCCCTTGCTTTGTATGTCTTTAACATTTGCATACAGAGTGCACAGTATGCATTCTTCTATCATTTTATTCTCACTGATTTGCTTTTGATTTTTAGTCTACAGAATTAGAAATATCTAGCTAATTTCTCTTAGCCATACGATGACCTATTAAAAATATATTTACAAACCACATTTGACTTTGTTCCCCTCAGCAGGCTCGTTGAATTTAAGAAAGGAACACAGCAAAGCTCTGAGATGCACTGTCTCCTCTTTCCAGTAGGACAGGCAGAGCCTGACCAAAAAAGTAAAGAGGTTCATAATCAATATCATGAAACACAATTCAAACAATGCCCTGCTTCTGAGAGCCACTGTTCCGTTGACCTGCAAATAATCTCTTCTCCCCCCTCCACAACCATGCTCTGTTCTCGGCCCCATTGTCCCTCTCCCCAGAGTCTTTGCCTGCAGAATCCAAATGAGTTGAGTTTGAGCTCTAGCTGTTCTCCCAAGAGTATTATTATTTTTCCCTCTTTAAACTTAAGGGTGCTAATTAATGTAGGAAAAGTTATATGCCAAGTTTGCTTTGCCTGTGGTTTCCTTAGATTAAAGGCTACTGGCAACTCCAGCTCTGTCAGAAGGGCTGGTGCTGTATTCTTATCCCCTGAAGGAGGCTTCAGCTTTGCTGACTCAAGAAGACTTCAGCTTTTGATTTGGAGTTATTGGATATTGACCCATCACTCACAACAGAGTTATGGGACTGCTGCCCTGGAACCAGGGAACTGGGCTCAGGCTGCGCCTACAGCCCCTCCCACCTTTCCCTTTCAGTTGCTGTTGAACCTAAGCCTGCAAATGTCAATTTCATTTTGTAAAGGCCAGACAGTTGTCAGTTCTTCCAGCGGATTCAGGGAGAAGAAGCTTAGACGATGCCTTCAGTGACACAGACATTTCACAGTATTTTACTGCGGCCCTTCAACTTCAGCCTCTCCCCTCTTCCCCGTCCTGGCCTCAACCAACACACTACTGTCTTCCCTTGCCTTAGAAATGATCAATGAAACAGCTCTTCACTGGGTCAAATATAACCAGTGTCAAACTACTCCAGTGTAGTACAGATCTATTGTGGCATTATTTAAAAAAAAAAAGTTTGGGTACAACCTCATCTTTGTCAGAGATTTCTCTTCAAAACAACGCTGACCAGCTCAGATAATTAGACTGACCTAGAGTGGTAATTTGGATCATCTTATTGGTGAGGAAAATCCTTGCTTAACACTGAATTTTAGTTTCACGACTTGTCTGATGACGTTTCTTGAATTCTGAGTGTGGTAAGATATTAGTTTGGGATGAGATTCCTACATGCCTATGCCTACCCAACAAGTGGATTTGAGGGTGTGCCAGAAGAAATTTGCATGAAAGGTAAGTGGTCTCTTGGGAGACAATTAATGTTATGGGTAGAAGGAACAGGTATGATGACTTTGACCCAGTGGCAAAGCTTCAAACTTGGAGTGATTCTGAGGACCACAGAAAAAAGACAGAGAAGGTGATTCCACTTAAATCTCCATAACACAGAAAGCATGCAAAGCCTGGATTTGAAACCCCACTAACAGGCTTTGACACCAGAGAAGAATAGAAGCCTATAAGCCTTCCTTCCCTTTCTAGTCTGCTTGTCCATATTATGCTAACTTCTTCGACTCTTTTAAATATTCTTTTATATCAGTAAAAGTGATTGGTGAGAGATGCAGGAAATAAAAGAACAGCTGCAGTCAACACAGCGACTCCTAAACAAAGACAGTGTCTTATTCATGGGCAGAATCCCCCTAGTAGAATCAAAAGAACAAGGCAGAATCCCCTTAGAAGAATGAGTGAAATCGAGCAGAACCTTAACTAGGAGACTGGGTACTTATGCCCAGGGAAGTCTAGCAGCGAGGATTGAGAGTGCAATGGGAAATGCTGGGCTGTGACCTTTCTCAAGTCTAGATAACCTAGGAACTGGGATGAGGCAGAGTGTATGGGAGGGGAGGGAAAAAGGGGTCAAGAAACTGTCAGCAGATGGTGAGGAGAAAGGCCAAGGCTGATGGGCACACCATGAATACTTGAAATCTCGTCAGAAAATGTAATGGGATTCCTGACATTCAGTGAGCATCTGTTTTATGCTTTACATGTTTACATGCAAGACTTTGGCCTAATTATGATACCATCACATTTCCAAGTGTTCATCCATTTTCTGCATAGACCAAGCCACTCAGAATCTTTTTGTCCCAGTTCTGAGAGCAAACTTAGTATCAAGACATAAGACTATGTCGACTTTTCCACCGTCAGAGCATTATGGCTGGTATCTATTTGTGATGAAAAGATACACTTGTATTCTTAGATAGGCATAGTTAATTATAGATAATATTTTAAAAGATAATATTTCTAAAGACTAAAGATAATAAGAGTAAACATCAACATAATAATATCTTATGTTTTATGTTTTGGCAATCCTTTTTTTTGCCTTGAGAAGTTCTGTTTCAATGAACAATTCGTTTAATTTTTATGGTAATCCTGCAAGGACGGTAACATCATAGAGGTCTTTTTTTTTTTTTATTTTGTAGATAAACTCACAGAAAAGTCAAATGACTTGCCAGAAGTTACATAGCAAGTTAGTGTGAGAACCAGACTGGATTATAGCCTGAGAGACAGGATATGGTTTCTTACCTCTATGGACCACACACATTTGATATGCAAGTTCACTCAGTCCTTACAACAATGCAGCAAGATAAGCATTTATTATTATTGTTATTATTATTTCTTTATTTCAATAGCTTTAGATGTACACATAGTTTTTTTTTACTTGGTTGTATTGTATGGTAACAAAGAAGTCTGGGTTTTCAGTATACCCACTGCTTCATCTGTGCCTATTGTACCTGATAGGTGATTTTTTTGTTCTCTACCCCTTCCCCCTCCACCCTCTGAGTCTCCAATGTCCAATATATCATTCTCTACAGCTTTGCAGATCCTTAGTTTAGTTCTCACTTCTAAGTGAGAACAAGCGGTATTTGGTTTCTGTTTCTGTGTTAGCTCACTTAGAATGATTTTCTCCAACTCCAGCCAAGTTGCTGCAAGCATTTATTATTATGATATTTTAGAAATAAGGAAAGTGGATATCAGTGATTAGTCAATTTGTGACTAACTACCTATTTAGGTTGCAAGAGTGGGTTGAACCTGGATTAATCTTTCTAACTTGAAAGCTGAGTTCTTTCTACTGTCCCAGACATCCTCTGTCTTCATGTTTTTGGCTGTCTTCATTGCTGAATGAAAAAAAAACACTTAAGTATTACAGCTCTGACACTGTAGTGGTTTCTCTTGAAGGTACTGGGAAGCTATTGCAGCAGAACTGGACATCAGTGCAGTGGGGGCCATCTACATGAAGTACTACTAGGTAAAAGTTGGTATGGGAAGCTGGCAGGAGAGGGGGCATAAAACATGGTTTGTGGACAAATTCAAGAGCTGAAAGGATGTGGGACACCCCCGAGATAGTGATCTCAGACCATGCCTGGATGGGGACAGAAGGGTTGTTAGCACTAAGCACTTACCCAGTTGTATAATTTGGAGACTGGAAAAGTTCCCTTCTGATCTGGGATCGGCTTAAGCCCCGAAGCATGAAATGTGAATACCTTTTGCTCAGCATCCATTAAATAAATGTTATTCTTCTCCCTGGCAGAAGACACAAATTTCTCTGCTCAGAGCCATGGTGTAGCAGAAGGAACGAAATTTTACAATATCCCTCTTTACGATAATGACTCTCACCTTCCAAGGAAATGAGCTCCAAGGAAAGCAGTGCCATTGAGTGCCCCATGACAAGTTAGCTAGGCCTGCCACTGCTGCTAATTATCTGGCAGAGAGGAAGGCTGTGTGTCCCTGGAACAGGGAGAAGGGAGTATGAACTTTGGAGAATGGGCAAGGCACTTTAGTGTCTGTGTCATGCAAACTGGAGAATGGCCCCAATCGGGTCATGTCTGACCTTTACCTCTTCTCCACTACTAAGCAGACATTTTTGCCAATTATGATCCTAAACATGCTGAAAAGTATCCTTGGCCACTGACAGTTTGCAAGGGAGAGGCAATGCCTCTGGAATAATACCATGCCCAGGACAAAGAGGAAGGGTAAACAAAGCATTACTTTGTGTTGCAAATAGATGGCTTTGTTAAATACTGGAGAAATCCCCTTGGTGTCCACCTTACTCGGCTCTGATAAAAATGCATCTGCAATACGCTCTGTGTCAAGAAATCACATCTTACTGGGCCAAGGAGGTTAAGAGCATCTCCCCAACTACAGAAGAAAACTCATTAAAATAGACTTTCCTGCAAGAGAAAGCCCTGTTTGCTACCCTCCCCAAACCCTTCCCTTTTTTCTTTTAAACTAATGTTTTGCAGAGCTAGACACATGATCAAAATAGCACAATGCACATTTGTATTAAAAATAATAAGCATGGCAACAATGGGAGGAAAAATTAATGGTAAACAGCATCAGAAAACACAGCAAAGGCAGAAGTTAACAGAACATACTTGACTGGCAGGTAACACATTAAAATGCTATTTTGGCAGACAGAATTGATAGCAGACTTGCTCAAAGAAAATCCGCTGCAAAAAGACGACAAATACAATCCTAATCCCCCTTTCCTGCCACATCCTGCAGATGAGTGAAACCCGGGGGAAAAATTTTTATTACAGCAAATAGGTGTGAGTCCAGAGGAAAAATTAAGTCAAGTTGACAATTTACAAATTTCCTTTCAAGCATGAAAGGGAACTGGAAACCAGGCTTTTTAAATTTTTTTTTATTTTTTCCTCATCCCAAGCTTGGTGTTTGGAACTTCTTAATATGTCCGACCAGAAATAGGGATCTGTGAAAAGTCTCACTACTAATCTAGGAGTCATCTCTCAGAAATAAAGTCAGAGTAAAATAATTTTCATCAGACAAGCAATATTAGAAAATCTAATATTGGGGGGACACATTTTTCTAGCTGCTAGGTAGGTACTGACAGATGGCAGCTTGGGTTTAGTTAGGGGACTGCTGATGGACATCAGAGAAGGAAAGCAGAGTCTTTCTACAGTTAACTACACGGCTATTAGGGTCACCAGATAACCTCAGGAACATTCATCTTCAGTAGGAGAGATTTCTAAGGGCCCTGGTGTCATCTCTGATAGATATTTGCATGAGCTTCAGTTGTTCCTTCATGGAGCCACCTTGGCTTATCTAAAAGCATGACATATCCTCTACATGTTAACATACTCAGTCAATGGACTATCACCGGGATGGTGGGGTACAAGTCCCAGGAATGGCCATTTAGAATATGGAGATAACGAATATCACATGTTCTCACTCATATAATGGACCTTGAACATCCAGTGCAATACTATAAGAAAATGACTGACGGTACTGGGAAACTACAGGGGGGAGGGGGATGGGATTAACAGTAGCAAATATCTGTCGGGGGATGGGAAAACACCTCTTATCAACAGGGTGCCTGAATGAAACGTAATTGTACACCTAACCCTTAACTGTACCCCACAAAACCATAATAAAAAATACTGATTAATGAAAAAAAAAAAAGAATATGGAAATAGGAAAAAAGAAGGAGAAAGATAAACGCTAAGCTGTTTCTGAGAAATAAGGGTGAACACAGACCAAATCACACAGCCTATGACTGTGGCTGATGAAGTCTGAAGGCTGATGTTATAGTCCATTCATGATCATTCTTTAGTTACCCTCTTTTCTATATTAACTCTCTTTCTAATATAAACAAGTCATTTTTAAGTAGGGTAAACATTTATCCCTCTATGGCCTGGAGAATCCTGGTCTATGTCTAAAGTGACTATTAAGAATCTTCCTCTCATTCTCAAAAGTATTCTAGTTTGGATAAAAATTATATGGCTACTCTACTTATAAACTCTGGGTCACAAGGTCCCTGTTCGAAAATAAAGAGATTGTTGCAGAAATTTCCACCCTTAACATACACAATCATTTCCTATGTTTCACTGTGTGAAGTGTGCTTTTAATCAGCTAGTGTGATTGACAAGAGTCAACCAATAAGATGTGATGAATTAGGATACTGCCTTTATTAAGGGTTTTTTTTAATAGAGGAATTTTGAAAATAAACTGTCTAATAATTCAAAACTGTATCATTTATAGTGAAATTACAGGCAACCTCAGCTCATATCAGAAATTTTGCCTTCTTTGGGAATCACTAAATATTAGACTGGTAACCTTCAATGGATAGTTCAGAAGACCCTAAAAACCAGGTAGGGCAAGCTGTATTTAAATAAACTGGGGAATTCAAACAAAAACAAGATTTAGGGCCCTAATCCTCAAGATTTCAGTGAAATCCTTAATTTAGATTTTTAAAAAGCTCCGTAGATGTTTCTGGTAGCAAGTTGGCCTTGGTGACATTGGTCTATCCTAGTATTTTCATTTTACAGATGAAGAGACTGAGGCCCACAAAAAGTCCCAATAGCAATGTCTATTTGTTTTGTCTTTGTTGTTTGACAAATGTATAAATGAACAGTATTTCCCTTAATTTCTATCATGATGTTTAAAAAATTAGCCCTATTATATAGGGGATAATATGAGACAAAATAAAAGAATATGCTCAGAGTCTCAACGCTAATTAGTGGTAGAATCAACTAGTATTCACGTCTCCTGATTCCTATTCTTTTTTTTTTTTTTTTTTAAGTTAGGGTCTCACTCTGTTGCCTAGGCTGGAGTGAGTGGCACGGTCATACTCACTGCAGCCTCGACCTCCTGGGCTCAGGCAAACCTTCCCCCTCAGACTCCTGAGTAAGTGGCACTACAGGTATATACCACCACACCCAGCGAATTTTTTTATTTTTTGGTAGAAACGAGGTCTTGCTATGTTGCTCAGGCTGACCTCAAACTCCTGGTCTCAAATGATCTTCCTGCCTCGGCCTTTCAAAGTTTTGGGATTACAGGCATGAGCCACTGTACCTGTCCCAATTTCTATTCTTGACCTATTTCTATTACATGGCAACAACTTAAGTTGTTTAGGAAAAGTTTGAATTTCCCGCATTAGAGTGTTCAGCTCACTTTCTCTCCTTCTTTTTCAGAGATTTATACATTTAGGAGGTTGCTGTTTTCTTCCTGATTTTGGTCTTTTTGGATGAACATTTATTTCTACTCTCCCCCCTCCCTGTGTGTATGTAGTAGGCTGCCTGGCAGAGATGGCCTGAGATGTTTACATGCGCAATCAAGGACATAGATGCATTGGCTGCCAGCCTCAGGCAGGGACACAGACTTGTCTCCCACCAGCAGAGCGATGATGCGTTTCCCTAAAATGTTCCAAGAACGTCCTGGAATGTGACTAGACAAGGTCCATGCGGCCCCATGAATGGCTTCACACTGCACCGACCAGAAAACAAACACAACAGTAATTCTTGGATTAGCATGAAAACACTTCCAAAGGGGGCTCAAAGACAGCATTTTGTTCCTTTCATAAAAGAGAAGAGATGAGGTGTGACAAATGGCCTGTTGGATGGCTTTCTGTGCCAGGCAGAGGTCATCTTGGAAGGGCACCAAAGACACAAATCAGTTTACACAGAAGAAACACACTTGAAGCTAAAGGACAAAGAACATTTCTGAAGAGACAAGATGGTGTCTAAAGAAGGCAATGTCAATTAAAATGAGAAAGAGAGTTAGCATGACTCACATATTTTAAAAAAAATACATTGTCTTTTGCATCGAGACACTATATGTACAGTGCAAACATGAAGTTTGTAGTCAAGAAGCACTGATATTCCAACCTTCAAAAGCCAAGGTCCTTTGAAGTTCTAGGCTTCAGATTTTGCATTTATAAAATGAGGCTAATAATAGCCACCTTGCCTTGTGACTGTGAGAATTAAATAAGATTAGAGGTAGGAAGTCAAGAGGAAATAGAGTAATGGAGGTACCTGCATTGGGACGTAGATGACTTGGGTTGGGATCCTTGGTTTTCAGGGTCTAGGTGATATGGGTCAAGTGATTTTGCCTGAGTGGTCTTCAAATTTTTCAAACTTTTTTGGGTGTGCCTGTTGAACCAGAATTTTACGAATTAAATCTTTAGCAAAATTCCAATGTATGATACAGGCAGATGTGGCCCTAACCTCACTGGAAGCAGGGATGGTATGGGAGGAGGTATCTAGGTTTCTTGGTATCTCTCCCCTCCTGTCTCTTCTTCCAGCCCTGACAAAGCCTGAGACAGCCCCTTCATTTCCATACTCTAGGACTTGGCTAGTGTTTACTTCTGCTGCTTTTCTTGATCTTTCCAGCATGAATTGGAAAACAATTCTTTCAAAAGCTCCCACTAAATCTTTGGAAGCTTCAATGGAGTGGCCAAACTTCCTCATCTTAGATGAAGATATTTTATGAACAAATGTAAAAAAGTAGATTCAGGTGAATGAATATCTGGAAGACAGAGTTAAATGTCTGTGATGGACTTAGTGATACTACTTAGAGCATAGGGATTTAAAACATGTCTCCAGATTCATAGACACAAGAACATTATTACGGTCTAAAATGTTTATTTATTTATATTTTCAGAAGAAGGGGAGACCAAGAATCTGAATATAAATTTCATTGCTAAGGAGTCATTTTGAACTTCAGGCAAGCTAAGTGGATGTATAAGCAACTAATCCCAGTCTAAAGTCAATAGTGTCACATAAAAAAAGTTGTGATTTTTCTGACTTTCATTATCATAGCATGATCCATCATATGTTACTTGTTCTTTCACATGCACACATACACATACACATACACATACACACACTGCCATATTGAGTTCTCTATTCTCATAATGTCTTATTACTTCAAAAGCATTTCCTTCATGGTTTACTTTAGAATCTATCTCTTTATTTATAGAGGGTAGATAAACCCTCAAGGCTCTGAAGATGGAGAAGAATTATATAATTGGAGCCATTCCCTGAAAAATGAAAAAAGGGACCCCCTACTCTTTGTACCTTATAAAATATATATGTCCTAATTCTGTGCCATGAGTCCTGGCTCTCACATGTGCTCACTGTGTAATCCTGGATAATCTCCTTGAATTGGGGTTTAGTTTTACTCATCTATGAAAGGGAATACCTCATGTCTTATAAGGATCAAATGAGACATTATGTTGTGTTTTAAAAAGTGAAAAATGCTAGTCAACTGTGACCTTTATAATTAATAAATAATGATCACTGTCATTATATTGGCAATATTAAAAAAAATAAAGATGTAGAGCACTGTTTTTGTTAAGCACTGGCTAGATGATATGGCTCTTTGAGTTATAGTCACCATGTTTTCCTAAGCTTTGGCTCTCTCCCCTACCTTGAGGAAGCGAATCTCTTCTCTCTCTCTCTCTCTCCCCCACTCCAAGTTACTCTCTGAATAAACTATATTTTCTAATCTAAAAAAATTAAAGCTATTAAAAAACCCTGCTTTTCTTTCTGTTAATGATCAGAGCCTCATGAAATTATGACTGCTGATAAACAGAGTCACTGGACTTCAGAATTGGAGTGATTTCACCTAACCTTAGATGATTTACCTTAAGTGGTTTGGAATAAAAGTACGATGTACTATTGTTCAATCAAGTTCTCTGAGACCTTTTTATTAATTTCTGGTTGAATCAAGAGGGTGTTGAGTGGTAAACTGCAGCTCTATTCTTCATTTATTGCCCTATTACCTCTGGCAGGAAGTCTTTACCTCTCCACTCTTGGGCTATCTCAAGTCTCATAGGAAATGTAAGAATAGAAACTATGCTTAGGGTCAGTTCCAAACAAACAAAAAGTATATATTTGGGGTTGCCGAGTTTAATCACACCTTCAATTTGCCTACCTTCTCATCAATGATATTCTTCATAATGGGAAGGAAAGCAAGCTGACAGACTGCTTTACCTCAAAGGTTTGCAACTGAATGTAGCATCTCAAGAATCCTTGAGGAACATGCATGAGCTGTTGGTGATGCCAAATTGACCCATACCACATGGCTGAGAATGGGGACAGGGTGGAGTCCCAAAAGGAATTTGGATGCTACTAGAAAGAGGAATAGTTACGGGGCAACCTCAAAATAAGAAAAACAAAAACAAAGCCGGGCTCGGTGGCTCATCCTGTAATCCTGTGCCTTTGGGAGGCTGAGGTGAGTGGATTGCCTGAGACCGCGGGTTAGAGACCCGCCGGGGCAGGTGAGATCTCATCTCTACAATAAATCAAAAAAAATTAGCCGGGCGTGGTAGCGTGCGCCTGCAGTTCCAGCTACTTGGAAGGCTGAGGCGGAAGGATGGCCGGAGCCCAGCAGGTTGAGGCTGCGGTGGCCGGGAGCAGCCACTGCACTACAGTCTGGGTGACAGTGAGACTCCAACTCAAAAAAAACCAAAAACAAAAACAAACAACAGGAAAACAACTTTCTGATTTGTTTGATTACAGAAACTCTCTTTAAACTTTTTTTTTTTTTCTTGTTTCTGGTGACATTTTGAGTAGGGTTTCCTGTCACTGCTTCTAGGAAACAGCATTTATGTCATGGAGGGAACATTGGACTGAGTCAGGGAACAGTGGCTCTCACAGGTCACAGGTGAGCTGAATGACCTTGGGAAGTGCCATTTACCCTTCTGGTTCCAGCTCCCCACCTCATCCCACCCCTTTATTTTAATCACATAGATTTAAGGTGTACAACTGAATGTTTTGATATCCATATACACTGTGAACTAATCACTGCAATCAATATAATTAGCATATCCATCACCTCACATTGTTATCTTGTGTGTGTGTGGTGAGAACACTTTGAATCTATCCTCTTAGTGAATTTCAAGTATACGATACAGTATTGCTGCCCATAGTCACCATGCTGTATACTACATCTCCAGAACTTACATGGATTTCTCTTTTTATAAAATGAGTCTTGATACAGACATTTCTCAAGGCACCTTCCCGTCCTAAATACTATAATTATTTTCTATTTATTGAGTTCTGGAGATGATGCACAGCTTAATTATGATCTGTAGGTTACTACTCAAAATCACAAGGAGATGAAAAACACTGTGGTGAAAATTGACAATAGTGTGTATCCTTCATCTGGTTTCTTTTCACCTCCAGGACAGGAGGGCAGGAGTGATACATTCTGTGTGTGCTGCGCAGATGAATATCTTGCACCTGATTCTTGATCATTAGAAGTGATGTTCAGATTAGAATAGCTGGCATGAGCATAGATGATAACTGGGAGAGGGGTGTTATTGCTCTAGCAGGACTCCTCACTCTTAATTATTATAAAATGAAAAAACCAACTCCACTCTGGAAATGTAAATGGAAGGAGTTGGCTACTTTCCTTCTTGAATGGCATAGATTTCAGTCTCAACCAGAGGCAATAAGAGGAAGAGTTGACCTCTGGGAGTTCTGTCTTAGCCTCTCTGTTCTCCAAAATGCAGGCCCTGAAGGAAAAATGTCACATGTCTCCTCGCATGCCCTGTTGCACACTGAGTAATGTTGCCCCTCTGCCCCCAGTGGAGCATTTTAATGATAACGGCTGTCTTCAAGGACAGATTGTGACTTGTCTTTTAAAGGAAGATGAAATCTATTAAGACAGGGGGACAGAAAAGAAAAGCTATGTCCCTGGGAAGAGAGCTCTTACAGAGAGCGCCATTCACTCCTTGCGTGCCCCTTTCTCTTCACCTCTTCCTCTCTTTGTTTAGAAGAGCGTACCCTTCAACTGCTCTGTTTTGTGTCTGGATTATTATGGTTGTTGGTGTATAAAATTGCTGCTTGGTGTATATAATTTATAAGCTCTAAAAAATGATAAATAGTCTCAAGTAAGAAGAGTGATTTGTGTTAAACTCCTCAGGGTACTTTTGTGAAGGAATTTAATTTCTTGGGGGAAATTGTCTTTAACTTCCTGTGGAATATTAGTTAACTAGTTCATAGCTGAGACTTATTTTCTGTTGTCTGTCTTTTTTTTTTGCTTTTGTGCTTTGATTTTTTTTTTTTTTTTTTTTT